>NC_061074.1:9132154-9163286 GCF_021917145.1 Hypomesus transpacificus | reverse complement strand
GACAACTCTGAAAGTTACAGGAAAGTGTTTTTGATGTTTGACGGGGTGTTCGCGCGAATCACAGACGCCTTTCATTCTCCGCTTCTTATCTGTCGGCTCCGGTATAGATTCAAGTCTCTCATGATCGGTCAGCTCATCCGTTCTTTCACCGAGCTCCCCGTGGGGGCCAGAGACCGTCGGATCCGTTATTCATTTCGGAATGAAAAAAAAAGCAGCGCGGGAGAAGAAACAGAAGCGGAGACCGTGGGGAAATTACCGCGAAGCGCGAGGTGGATCAGGAATTAAACGGCATAATTAATCAAGCAAAAAACAAGCACGCGTTGCTCATACGTTAATTATTTGCATTTCCCTCCACTTGAGGAAACACAATCAGGAGAATGTACATTAGGGCCCCAGCCCTTCAGTGTCCCGAATGCGGCCGGTCACCCGTAGGCCCATCTACCCAGTGACCTCAGCACAATGTCAGATCGTTTCTAGTTAACGGTTTGATTACCATATTATTATGTATAGACACAGTCAGGCATGACTCCTCCGACAAAGACAATTAAAGTTGTTAGAACTATTCTTATTTGTCTTGTTTCTCATTCAAAAGTGTACACGGAGTTCGCATTTTACGCCCGGATAATATTTGTACTGCTGAGGAGAACTTGACCAAGGTCTCCGCCACGCTGCTCCGGTCCTCCACACCCGGAACTCGCTCATCCATCCATGCGTCTGTCTCACTTTCAGCTTGTCAATACCGAACCCCGTCCCTGAGCGATGTCATCAATCGAGGCATCAATATCGAAATACCACAGTGACCCAGACGATCAATTATCACCTCGCGGGAGGAGAGGTGAGAGAGGGGACCGGGGCACCTTAAATCATCGATGAGAGTGATTGGCCTGTAGGCGGGCCCCGAACAGCGGTATTGATAACAGCATTTCCACCTGTGGCAACTGAAGGGAAGAGCGCGAGCCGACCGGGAAGACGAACCACATCTGAATTCAATACCAGCCCGCAGCTGCGAGCGAGACCCAGAAAGACACGGATGAGCGGAGAGACGTGACTCGACTGATCATAAGACCGGCCGGACGGGAGGAGAGAGGCACCACTTAAGTCTCTCTCTCTTTTTTTTCAGAACTTTATAATCGCATCTCACGGTTGGATGAGACACCTCACGTAGCTCATACTTAAGTGGTAAGCAACAATAGCGTTCTAATAAGCTCGCCTAAGCCGTCCATGTTAAATCTTCTATAGTTGCAAATAACCTTGTCCTACCCTCCCACCCTCTTTGCACATAAGCCAGTATGCTGGCCTACCTGTCCTAATAGCGATTAGGCCGATTTACTAGAGCTAACAGACTAGAGATTAACCCATTTATGAGACGTTCCAACACGGTGCAGAAGAAAACTGCTCTCTCCTCTCATATCAAATCTCACCATCCGGCGCACGTGCTCAGGGCTGGATCGCGTTCGCCCCCAGGTTTACGAGAATGCATGAGTACGTGCTCGGTAATTCGAGGAACTGGATGCCTGAATGTGAGACAAGCACTCCTGCTAGTGGTTAGTATGTGTAAGTGCAGCTTCGGGTCTACGAACGTGGCCACAAAACCACTGGAGATTAAACAAAGTTGTGAACATGCCATTGAAGTACTAGAATTGATACGCATGTATACAGTGGTGGAAGAACAGACCATTTCTTGAACAATGTGGTGGACAGAGCGGGTGGACAGAGCGGGGTGGGGTTTTGACAGCATTCCCACTATGCTACTTCATACTAGACCCACACCACTAAAACAACCCTTGCTAAATAAAAAGTTATATTAGGAAAATATGTTTTACTACCATATATTAATATATGCAAATGTCAGATACATAGACTCCCAACTAAGCACCAGTCTAGAACCATGACAATATTCTCTTTGAAGACCTTATTGACTCACATACAGCTGAGGTACTAAGTCTAACCTGTGCCAACATTCAGAACGATGATGATGATACATCAAATTCCACATATCCCCCTTCGGACACCCCATGAAGGTCAGGGTTCATAGGTCAGCCACCCTGCGGTCGCCCTTTTCAGAGCCAATCAGGGAGTTCTCCCCTCTGAGCCACAGCGAGGAGACATCGCACCATCCTCAAAGGTCACTTGAAGGTCACTGTCATGGATTTTCCAAGTCCAAGAAAAGGTCAAAAGAGGTCATCCCAAAATGGCACGGGCTCTGATTCTGGACTCACAGGGACAGACATGGCATTAGGCCCTTCTCTCTACACAGTTCTCTCAGGGACATAAATCAGGCCCTTCAATTAACACACTCAGGGACTCCAATCCTCACCCCCTCTTAACCCCCCTCCCCTAAAATACCTCACTCAGTGTTTTGAAGTCTAGCGTGGTGCTCTGCAGAGTGCAGACCATGGGCCAACAGGAGATGAGAGAAGTTGCTGTTGAGAGCATGCTGGTTAATAATGAGTTGGGGGTAAAATAGTTTTCCATTCCAGTGACAGCAACCCTGGTCGATTATGTAGTTTGTAGTTGAGGTCACTGTTTCACTTTGTTTGGTTACAATTCAGACCGTTCCTTGGCACTAACCACTAAAATAGTTTAATAGTTTAATAGAACAGTGCTCTTTTGATCCCTGATTTTCTGCTGTCCTGTACTTACTATTACTAAAGCTGTTATTTGTTTGTTGCTTTGGATACATGTGTTTGATGAATAAGATGTCAAATGTACACGAGTAGATTCACACACAGCAGGTTCAGCACCTGTTCCACTATCTGCAGTGCTGTGTAATAGAACATTACTATTCTTTAAGATGTCTATAATATTCTTTGGCCTAGAACAATTATTGCTGAGGTTTTAACTTCTGTAAAGCTAGCATAACCTTTTGGCCTAAGACAGTATTGCTTAAGTTTCCGTTTGCTGACAAACGTCTAACAAATTTGAATGTTTAATAACCCTGGATGTTTTGCCCATACTCCAGGGATTTTTTGCTGACAAGTTCTTCTTTCTTGTCTCAAGCTATGTTTTTAATACTGGGAATCTGTGTTAAGTTCTGCAACCTATTTCCTTTTTTTAACTTTCTGTTATTGAAAAGTTCCTCTTTTGATAGACATGAACTATTGAACTAATGATGTAACTGTCTGGAATTTACGTATAAAAGACTGCTCAGGTCATGACATTTTTAGTGAGCCTTTATACTCCAGACATCATTTATGATACTGTTTTAGAACTGCTCCTCCTTGATTTCAAGAATAAACAGATAGACAAATTATTTTGACCTCAGACATTCAATCATAGAAATTCCACCACAGCTGCTCTTCTCCAGGTGCTCCAGAGAGACAGCACCTTATGGTCAGCTGACAGGAAGTCCCACCAATAACCACATTCCCCCACTGGTCCACAAACAGCACACAACTTTCATACCCATCAGAGCACTGTAGCCATGACGATCTACAGTACTTGTAACCTCATGTCCTTTGGGCTGCCTGGTGGGCAGAATGAGGATCAATGAGACACAGGAGACAGACGTTACAAGATTTGATTTATTAACTATGATACAGGTCATGTAAGGCTTGCTGTATGGGCCATCCCCTTGGAGAGTGATCGAACAGACTCTTTGCATGAGGAAAACTCTGTTTAAGTTGATGCATCATTTCACTTTACTTCATTTGTATTTTTCAACCATTGTATTTTAAATATTTCCCCATTATTTCATATTATCTTTTTTTTTTTTTTTTTTTGGGCCATTTTGTTGTTTTTATTCTTCCTCTTTAAATACCGTGTGAGGTGGTGCCCCCCTTTGGTTGTCTGAGAACATGCACCACACACAGCAGGCCTCCGCACCACTCACAACAATTATTTAAAAAAACTTTCTTTTTTTATTATTCATAAAATAAAACATGAAAAGAAATTTGTGTTTTTTGTTTTCTATCACCATCAAATAAAAGGGTAAAGCCAGGTACCCCCTCCCCAGCCTCCCCCCCAACACACACACACCCTCCAACATAGATATAAACAACCATTTGGATATAGTTTTGTTTGTTTATCATTTTAACTTAATCTGTCACCATTGTTGCAAAAATAAAGAAGAAAGTCAGTGAGTGAAGCAGTCACGTATGATCGCTGATGTCACATTTTTTTGTTTTGTTTTGATACATGTGTTCCCCATGTGTCATGACGCTCCCCCCCCCACCCTGTTTTCGTAGCCTAGTCTTTGGCGGCCTCACGCTCACTCACCACAGTGAGGCAGGCAACACTCCTGGGGCAGGCCCTTCAGTGACACGTACCAGAGTCCAAGCTCCCCTCCCCCCACAACCACCACTCATTCTTACTTACTCTCTTCTTATATCACTCTCCCTCCCTCTCTGTCTCTCTATATTTTAGTCAAGTGTAACTCTAGAAGCAGAGACATCTCTACCGGTGGTCTGGTCAGGTTGGTGATGGAGACAGTGAAGGATAAGTTAAATAGAGCATGGAAAAGTGTGACTACACACACACAAGTCCATCCGCACGCACACACACAGCTGATTCCTCCAGATTCACTCACAATCAGGCTAAACTATCTCTGGTCTCTGGACGATCACAAAGTGTTTCCATGCCAACAGCAGACAAGAGCCATGGAATTCCGTGATCCCGTCTGTCATCCCGTCTGGATGAATGGCCTGTCTGTTCTATACCGGAACACCGGAACTCTCACTCTTGTTTCTTTCTCTCCTTCACTCTCTCCATTTATTTTCCCTCCTTCTCCCTCTCTCTGTACTTCTTTCCTCCTCTGTGTGTCTCGCTCCCTCTTTCGTCCCCTCTTGCTTCCTCTTTCTCTCCATCTCTCTTTAGTCCTTTCTTTCTCTCAGGGTAAGTTACCAGTGTCATGTCAAACAAGGACACTGCTCAGAAGCTGTTGCAGCCTGAGAATAACAGCAGTGAACACAGAACGAGAGAAAGAACCGACCCACTGCTCGTCAGGGCCTGTGGACCACACGGCTGTCTATCCAGAAACATAGCATTACAGGTCAGAATCTATAGGCTAATCTCAATGCAGTTATCATGGCTTTAAAATAGATACTAGATCTTTCTTTTCTGTTCACCCAGAGTCCCAAGGGGGTAATAGTCCCTCATATTTCACCTTCAATTGATACATTTCATGTGAAACTGCGCCCAGAAGAGTATCTTATGTTGATCCCTAAGGAGGGAGATGGGTGTTCCGCCCATGCAGTAGAAGGGTGAGGTAATGGCTATAATACCGCCTCCGCCACCAGGTGGCAGTAGCGCGTTCTTGTTGTCCTTTAACTGATTGGCTCTCGGAGTGGTTAATAAACTGCACCTACCAGGTTTGACGTGCTTTAAAAGTGCTGTGGACAATTCTACAGAGCAACGCCACGCCAGGGTGCCCAACTCAAGTCCAACTACAGCTGGGGCCAATCACACTGAACTAGGAAGTGACCAATGTTATTGTCTCTCTCTGTTAGCCTGTAAAATTTTGACAAATACACAAGCCAAACCACACACACACACATCAAGGTCACGG
Organism: Hypomesus transpacificus; assembly: GCF_021917145.1. Classification (NCBI taxonomy): domain Eukaryota; kingdom Metazoa; phylum Chordata; class Actinopteri; order Osmeriformes; family Osmeridae; genus Hypomesus; species Hypomesus transpacificus. Next base: position 9,157,780 of record NC_061074.1, on the reverse strand, counting down.
CTGTAGGGCTCACCAAGGTCCAGGTTCACGAAGCTCTTGGATTGGTTGACAGGACAGAGTTGAAGTCAAGCCTCCCAAGGCCTTCTGGGAATCTGGACAGGAACGCCCTGTATCTGCTCTACTCTGTGTCTGAAAACATTAACTAGTGGTTGTCTGTTCAGCTGAAGCCCCACCCATCCCTAACCCCAACCTTATGCAGTCTCTATTGGCCCAAACATGAACTTGGCCCCTCCCAAGAAGCACAAGGGCCAATCCGAAGCACCACAGAGACCAGGAAGGGAGGGACTTCCTGTGTGAGACTGCAGCCTTATTGGCCTGTGATCAACATGAAACCTTCTAAACAGATCCATACAAAATGGAAGCATGGAGAGACACAGGAAGTCAGAGTAAGAGAGAGAGAAAGAGGGAAAGAGAGAGAAAACATCCACGCTTGGTAAAACAGAACAGAGCAGAGAAAGGTCACACAGCCTGGAGCCCCAGGGGTCACGGGGTCACACAGCCTGGAGCCCCAGGGGTCACGGGGTCACCCAAAAAGAAAGACAGAAAAGGAGGAGCTACCCTAACTGCCGTCGGTGTGAACACACAGAGTTCCTTGCTTGAATCTCCCAGCAGATCCGGTTGGTCAAGATTCTTGTCCTTGCCGTTACTGTTGCAACTGTCAACGCCCGGTATGTGTGTCTGTGTGTGTCTGTGTCTGTGAGGGAGAGGCAGCACAAGGCTGAGAGTCTCTAGTCCATATTCTGGTAACAGTGGTCAAATAAAAGGAAGCCCCAGCCCAGCTTCTCCCCGGGGTCCTAGAAGGGCCGTATTGTGTGTGTTTGGTGAGGTGGAATCCAGATAGTGGTCCATACAGTTTATCTACCTCCCCCTCCTTACCCCATGCACCCAGTACCCAGGCCAATGAGGGGGGGATTCTTCTGCTGGGGGCAGGATAGGGTGGGGGCTGGCAGGGGGGTAATGTTCTGTACTGAGTTTCCAGGGGGAAGCATAAGAGTGTTACACCTTCTGTCATAGTCCTATGCTGACAAGCTGGCTACACAAAGCAGTGTGTGTGTGTGTGTCTTACCCTAATGTGAGAAGGGTCTGATAAGGAAAGGGTTAAGAGGTAAATAAGGACCCATGTTACATAGTGGCTCATACTATGATCTATCCTGGCCCCTCCTGTGTGTGTGTGTTTTTTCCAAATTCTAATTAAATGCAACAGAGGCTAATAAAACCCCTTCTCCCAAAGACTTAAGTTTCTCCCTCCCTGTACATACTGCATCACTCCCCCTCGTCCCCCCGTCCCCCCACTGCCTCACCTTCTGTCCCTTTCCTCCTTGCTCTCCTTTTTCATAATAACCTCTTTTCTTTCTGTTCTCACCTCAATCACAATCCATCTTTATTTCCATCTCTCATTCTCTCTGTCCCCCCCCCCCCCGCCCGCCCTCCCCCCTCTATATCTCTCTCTCCCTTCACCCCTCGTTCACAGTGTGCGTCGTTCCGTGGGGGTGGAGGGGGGGCAGCAGGGAGGGGAGGGGGGTGTGGGGGGTGGTCGGCGGCGAGTGGGACGGGGAGCGGTGGATCAGGGGCCGGCCATAGTGCGGGATCACCGGGGGCGTGGCCGGCATGACGTACGGCGCCGGAGACGGAGAGGACGAAGACGAGTAGGCGGAGCTCCCCATGGAGTAGGCGGAGCTTCCCAGTGAGTAGGCGGAGCTTCCCATAGAGTAGGCGGAGCTCCCCATGGAGTAGGCGGAGCCTCCGCCGGAGGACAGGGTGGAGGTGGGGGAGGCAGGGAGTCCTCCCGGGGCGTCGGCCAGCGGCTGGTTGTAGAAGAAGAAAGCACACTGGTGGATGAAGTTCTCTATGATTGTCTGGTAGGTGCGCGTGGCCGTCAGGGCGTCCATGGTGGTGAAGTCGGGACGCATCAGCGTGGGCCAGAAGCAGATGGACAGGTTCTCACTGGTCATCAGGTTGAGACGGTTGTTCTGGCTCACCCTGAGGGGGGGAGGGGGGGGGGAGGAGAGGGGGGGGGGGAGGAGAGGGGGCAGAGAGAATGTTAAGACGCACCACAAGCACATCGCACAGCTTATCCCGTCTCCTCCGTGACTCAGCAAGCAGAGACATGAGGCTGCAGCCTGCCAGTCTCCATGGGTGTGTGTGTGTCCAGGATGACAGGGTTGATGACTCAGAGGCTGTCACCCAGGCCGGTTAGGGTGTGACCCTGACCCTGATATCCACCTCCCTGTCACCCAGGCTGGTTAGGGTGTGACCCTGACCCTCATGTCCACCTCCCTGTCACTCACTTGTTCAAGTGGCTGATGACGTATTTGAAGACGTCATAGTTCTCTTTGGGGAACCTGCGGAGAACCTCCTTCATGGTGAAGTACCTCTGCTCCCTGTCACCGATCTCTGGATGGAGGGAAACGAGAGGAGGGGAAAAATATCAAAGTTGCGACTTAGACACATCTGTTGAATGCCACACACACTATCAGACAAAGACCACACACACACACCATAACAATGAGGGGAGGAGGATGACATGCTCTCTAAAAGGCTGACAAACAATGACACCCACACACAAACATGCTTAATGGCAGGAGTGATACATAGTAAGTGACATCACCACTAAGGAGCAGTCAGTATCAGCTAAGTCCACACACACACACAATGATTCACAAATGACTCCAAAGTGGACTAAAGGATGAAGTCAGTATCATGAGCAGCTAGTCTCGGGCAGCGCATCTGACTACACAACATCTGACTACACTGAACTTAACTCTTCTCTCTATCAGCCGGTACCGGACAGGACAAGTGCACTACTCCCTCTCCCTACCCACGTCCCTCTCTTCTCTCGTTGGGTCCATCTCCTCGCTCTCTCCTCTCAGCTCTAGATCATTACCTCCCAAAACTCTCATCTCTCTACCTACATGCTTCATCACTTTCACCCATGGCCTCCAGATCTAGCCCCAAGACTTGGCGGAACCCTCAAACTGACCTCCCATCCCCTCGTCCACCTCATTATTTCCCCCATGGCCTTCAACCCCGCCCCCGAGACTTACTGAAGGCCTCCACCAGCTCCACCTGCATGCTGTAGGGCACCAGAGGATCGGGCAGCTCAGAGAAGAAGCTCTTCATGGCTCCTGCAACCGTATTGATGGTGAAGTCCTTCTCAACCAGGTCCAGATTATGGTCTGTAGGAACGGGAGGAGAGAACAAATAGAGACCGTGTTGGAAAAGGAGAGAACAAAGAGGGGGGAGGGATTGAAAGGACAAAATAAAGACGGTGAAGAGGTAGAAGAAGAAAGAAAGTTGGAGTCAAGACTTTGGGATTTTACACCTTCTGGAGTGGCACTACACCTATTGGTCACCCGTGTTACAGCTTGAGGGGTGATTAGTCACCTGTGTTACAGCTTGAGGTGTGATTGGTCATCTGTACTACAGCACAGTGTGAGGTGATGGACTATCTCTGGTGTTGCCGGGGGGCGATCTGTAATGTAATCTCAGGAGTAATAGTATTGTCACCTTTAGTGTCCGGTCAGCATCGACCCGACACAGAGCTTCAACTCTGATTACACAGGGCAAATTCAACTTCAGCCAGGCGTACAGACACACACACACACACACACTCAGTGCCATCTCACGCTGCTATCTAGCCAGCCAGCATGGTTCATTAACCAAACCAATCTGGTCGTAATTAACTTCCCACACCATACACACACACACACACACACAAAACAGGCCATCACACACAGATGGGAGATTGGGGGAGCATGGTCCAGGGAAGCAGAAGACCTCTTCTGGAGGATCAATGCTTACAGATGTTCTCTGCTAACTAAGGGAATCCACTCTACACTATTAACTTTGCAGAGCCGGGACACACACAACTCTTTCCTATACTTTAGTGGAGAATGTGTGTGTGTGTGTGCTGCTGTGTGAGTATATCAGTGTGCATTGTGTGGTTGTACTCACCCTGGTCAAATTGGCGCTGCATGCTCTCCATCTCAGCTTTGTTCCCACTGACCCTGTAGATCCCTTCAGTAGTCAGCCCTGAGAGGGAGGGGGAGAGAGAGAGAGAAAGAGCAGGAGAGAGAGAGAGAGAGATAGAGAAATAATGGGAGGTTAGAGGTGGAGACAGAATTGGTAAAGAAGGGAGGGACAGAAAAGAGAGAGAGGGGGAGAGTAGGGGAGGAGGGGGGAAAATAGTTAATTACACAGAAATCATTCAGCTTGCAATTCAACATGTTATTTTAATATCCCCATCCCTGTCTCAGAGAGACATACAGCCCATCAGTCTGTGTCTCTCTCTCCATCCTGCAGTCAGGCCTGTCAGACAAAGCATGCAAATGCTCCCTGACTGGGAGAGACACGAGAGAGAGAGAGAGAGAGAGAGAGAGAGAGAGAGAGAGAGAGAGAGAGACAGAGACACGAGAGAGAGAGAGAGAGAGAGAGAGAGAGAGAGAGAGAGAGAGAGAGAGAGAGAGAGAGAGAAGGAAGGAGGAAATGAGAAGTATTGCAGTGTCCTTAGTTAAACCTGCCTTCATCGATCTCCTCCTGCATTCAGTGTAGCCTATACGACAATACAGCTCCCCTGACTTGACAGCAGGGAGGGAAAGGGGAACAACGGAGGGAGAGAACAAAAAGAGAGATGACGAAGGATGGGGGGAGGACAGAGGGAGGATGGAGGAGAGGTCAACTCCCATCATGCTCTTTGTTCTGAGAGCTACCGCAGTTTCCTCTGGGGCAAACCAACATGGAAACTTCCTGTGGGCAAACATGACCACTTCCTGAGGCCAAACACGACCACTTTATGTGGCCAGAGCATCCATTTCCTGTCCTGACCATCTCCTACCTCAAATCTTCGTCAGACAAGCCTTCTGGTAGAATCACTCCTCCACCACCTCTATCTCTCCTCCGCCTCTTCTTCCCTTATCTCTCCCTTCTTCTCTCCTTGGTTCTCTCTTTTCCTCTCCCATCCTCCACACACACACACACACACACACACATGCCCAGAGGTCTGAGATAGTGGTTTTAAATGTCAGATTGGTGTTGGTTCCTCAGGCCTGTAGACATACCCAACCCTCTGCCCAGACATGGCACTGTCACCGCCGGCAACCAGGAACCGTGCTCACAGGTCACCACGGAGACGTGCTTTCTCTGGCTGCTGCCCTTTACATCCCCACGGCGAACGACACAGGGAGCAGGTGTGTCCACGCATGCTAATACACATCCATCATCTCACAACATACGCACAGTAATATAAACTAGTATAACAGGGCACGCAAGAGAAAAGGAGAGGGAGAGGGAGGGAGAGAAAGACAGAGAGAGTGTGAGAGAGAGTGAGAGATAGAGAGAGAGAGAGAGAGAGAGAGAGAGAGAGAGAGAGAGAGAGAGAGAGAGAGAGTGAAGGTTAGAGATAGGAGTTCATAGGGATATAAAGTCCAAGAGTTACCTTACATTAGCATCCATAAGTCTGTCTCTCTGTGTGTGTGTGTGTGTGTGTGTGTGTGTGTGTGTGTGTGTGTGTTAAAATTAAAGAATGTGTGTTATCTATGAATCTGGCTTTGGGCTGTAAGTTGCAGAACATGTTCCTCCTTAGCACACACACACACGTGCGCGCACACACACACACAGCTGAGCCCAAAGATTGTTCTAATTTCCTGCTCTGTGATATTGATCTGAGTGAGAAAGCTATCAGGCATGAACATGGCCAAAAGGGAGGGATGAAGGGATGGAGGGGAGGAAGGGGGGGGGGGGGGGGAGAAGGACGGAAGGTAAGGAGAGACGGAAGGAGCGGGTGTGTAATAAATGAGAAACTAAGTGGGTGAAAAGAACAGAGTAAGTGGATGAGTGGACTGGGGGGGAAAAGGTAAAGAGGGAAGGACACAGAGGAGGCTGATGTGGAAGAGAGGAGAGGAAATGGAGGATTAGTGGAGAGGGAGGGAGAGAAGCGAGAGAAGGGGGGAGGGAGAGAGAGGGGAGGGTTGGGAAGAGTAAGCTGAATCTGGAATGCTGAATACTTTAAACAACAAGACATGAGCTTTAATCACAGATGCCTATCTCATGCCCCTATGCAAGACAGACAAAGGAGAAGAAGGGGGAAAGGGTTCTTAGAAGGGGGAGGGATGAGAAGGAGGGAGGAAGAGCACATTCTAACACACTTATACACATCATGCTAGCTCAAACACACATATACACCCACCATGCTAGCTTTGACTAACACACACTTACACACCATGCTAGCTCTAACTCTTATACACACCATGCTAGCTCTAACTCTTATACACACCATGCTAGCTCTAACACACGCTTACACACCATGGAAGCTCTGACACACGGAGCTATACACACCGTGCTAGCTCTGACACTGATACAGAAGTTATCAGAACTCTGATATGGCAGGAATGCACCACTGTGAAACACGTCAATAAGTCATGTTGCTGTGGCAACCTTCGTGTGGCACGACTTGAGTAGGAACACGCTGGACCTGAACTGACCTCTCTGTAGGCACGCACAAAGACACACACATACACACACATACACACACATTCCAGACTCACCTGTGGTCTCAATGTAACGGATACACTTGTCTATGAAGACGGGGATTGGACGTTCTGGGGTGACCACGTTGACCAATGGCACGCCAAAGTAGTTACTTTCAGGCTTGGAGAGGGAATGGCGGGGCTTGGCACGTGGTTTCTGAAAGCAGGAAGAGAGGTATAAGAAGACAGGAAGAGAGGGAAGAGAAGAAAGAGAGTGAGGTAAATGTTTTCAGCCATGTCATTCTTCCCGATTTGCTACTACACATTAGATGCAATCTAATTTACGAACACCAAAACACAAATACACGTTGCACCCGCATGGAATTTCCTCTGAGGCTTAAACTGATACCAGATCATACATTCCTGTCTTAAGCTGTGTACGTGTGTGCCTGTGAGTGTGTATGTGTGAGCGTGTTTGTGTAATACACATCTGTTCCACTCTTCACCTCTCAGTGCTCTCTCTATCCTCTTCTCCCTGTCTCCTTCCACTGCACTCTCTCCCCTGGGACATTTGTTCTTCAACTGGACAGGTTTTAATTAGTTTCTAACTGACTCCTCTTGTACTTTTATCCTCATATTAATGCTGTTTTATTCCAGCTCCTCCTGTGTGAGGGGCAGCGGATATGACACGTCTGTTTTCTACTGAGCTGTGACTGCAACGCTTACTAGGCCCAAGAGGCCTGGGGCTCTAGTAATCTGCCCGCCCCCCTCGGGTGAGCCCTCCTGGGGAAGGTTGTGAGCCAGGGCTGCATGGCTGGCTGGGCTTTGGGGCTCAGAGGAAGAGCTGAGAGGTTGTCAGAATTAGAGAGCAGTAAAACGTTCATTACGGAGAGACTGCTCTAGATACAACAGCAAGTACCCACGCATGTTCACACACCCACACACTACAGCATCAAAAACTCACTTACTTTTACCATCTGCCTGATTTAATTCTTGAAATACCTCTTTCTACTCATCCTTTCTAATCTCTCTCTCTCAGTTGTTTTCTTCAACAACGCGCCCTTCAGAGAGACCTGTTCTTCTTTAGACGGCCGTTTCTCTACTTTTGCACAAGGCCCAACTCCTCCACCTCTCCATATCTACCTCGACTTCACTCCTTCCTCCCTCCCCCTAAGACCCTCCCTCCTATGTCATCACTGGCAGGCATTCCTGCCTCAATACCTTCCTCTCTTTTACTCATCCTTTCATCCCTCCTGTCTGCCTGTCGTTGTTTGAAACTTTTACCATAACCTGGCTTCGCCCTCTTACTCTACCTCCTTTCCTCCTCCCTCTGTTCCCTCTCACCCTCACTCCTTCCATCGCTCCCCTCCTCCTTTCCCCCTGCTGTTCAGCCTTCTGGCCAGTCCTTGTTGCTAACACTCTCCTCTCCTCTCTCCTTTCCTCCACTCTCACCCTCCCTCCCTTTCTCTGTCATTCAGTTCTGGTGTTGCTGACAGAGACAGGATATGCTGCCAATGCTGAGAAGACAAAACAGCTTTCCATTGCCAGCACACAGGGCAAGCAAACACACACTCACCATTTCATGCTTTCAGACTATGTCGGTTCTCTTTATTTCTCCCCATCTCCCTTCCAGTTTATTTTCTCATCTTTCTTTCTTTGTCTCCACCCTTCTCTGTCTCGCCCATCTCTATATATGTCTATCTATCTATCTGTCCCTCTCTGTCTGTCTGTCTGTCTGTCTGTCTGTCTGTCTCTCCCCCTCTCTTCTCTCCCTCCCTGCCTCCCCATTGCTCTCTCTCTTTCTCTGTCTCCCTTTCTCTCCTCTCTGCAGTCCAGGGGGCAGTAAAGTGTAACTAGGTGTAACAGGAATTTGAAACATTCCACTTGTCAGCTGAGGGGAGGTTTCAAAAGCTGCAGGATCCGAGAAAGAGAGAGCAAATGTTTCCGGCCTCAAACGAGAGAGCTATGCCAAGCTCTACTCGACCAGTACAATCTGTAAAATGTGTCTTTATCTTGACTATGTGCCAGGTCTAGGACATACCGCACAAGAGCAAAGTGCTAGGACATAGGAAATATGCTAGAGGACCTAGGGAGTATGGGAGCAAAAACTGTTTTATAAGAGTATTAGGGGAATATAAATAGTTTGTGTGTGTTTGTGTGTTGTAAGTGTTCGTGTGTGTGTGTGTGTGTCAAAGAGAAAGAGAACACCAATCACCCAGCTTCTGTTCCGTCCTCACTCCTGACAGTCATGATAATAACCATCACACACACACACACACCCCCACCCTTCCTTCCCACTCAGGTGCCACCTCTGTCTCTGTCTCGGGGTGTGACTGAGCACCAAGTGAGATAAGCCTAACAGCGCTGGGTCAGATGCTTTAGAGTGGTATGCTTGAGGAGGGTGAGTGCATGTGTGTGAGAGTCAAGAGAGAGCGCAGCTGTGAAGAGTATCTTTAGAACACTCTCACTCACCGTTGACTGCAACTGAGCGTCTGCTACGTAATAATGTGTGATTAGTGAGATAGTTTAATCCAGGATAAAACACTAACCACGGTATAGGGGGGAGGAACGGTAAGGCGGGGGGAGGTTTCCCACGTTAATGCTTTCATTTAGCGAAGCATTGTAGGAATCAGTGAGTGAGATGAATGAACTGTAACATGGGTACTGACATCATATGCGGTGTACTGTCATGAGTTGTGTCTGAGGGAAAACAACAATGAAACGTGGATCTACACACAAACAAACACAGACAAACCACACACACACACACACTTCCAGTCCATACCTTGGTTGTCCTACGCAAGCTCCTCAGTATATTCTTCTTTTTAGAATCCTCGCCTTCTTCGTTGACAGAGCTGTCGCCTTTGTTAGCCCCGCCCACTTCGTCCTGATTTGTTTTGGGGGGCCCTCCCATCTCGTCGTCGCTGCCAATGGAGAAGCTGGTTCTGAAGCTGCTGAACTTGCCCAGACGTTTGGATCGGTCGCGGTACAGCTGAGGCTTCATCCCTATCGATAGTTTTCTCCTCCGCTCCAGGGAGCTGCTGTCTGCTTCACTGTCGGACCCGTTGCCCCCGGTAACGCCGCTGCCATTGGCGTTGCGGATGGTGATGATCTTGCCCTGCGTGCTGTCGTGGGGGACCGAGTAGATGTTCTCCTCCTCCGTGGGCCGGGGCTTGGAGACGGCGTCCACAGGCTCCGCGTAGTCGGAGGGGTCATAGCCACCGTCGCTGCCCGGGGCCCAGCTCACCGTCTGGGGGAGAGAGCGGCGTGTGGTGCCTCCCTGCTGCTGCTCCATGTAGGGGCCCAGGTTCACCTTGCGGACGGGCTTAGGCTTCACCTGTAAGAGAGTGAAGCAACCTGGATTAAAAACTGTGCTAGACATGAACAGGCAAAATATATATTATTATGAATAACATCCGTTTTTTTTTGTGTGTTTTCAGACAAATGTGTGTTCCCTTACCTGAGGGGGCACCTTGTTGTTGAGCTTGCTCTCGAAGGTGCTGATCTCCGAGATGACCGAGAAGCGGTCACTGGTTTCCAGATCCAGTTTGCCGAAAAGTGAGGGAAGGGATCCGTCGTTCATAAGCGTGGCGTAGGGCGGCGAGGGCTCGATGTCATCTTCGGAGTCCAGCAGCGTGTTGACGGGACTGGGTGATGCACACCTGTGTGGGCTCACGCTCTCATTAGTGCACAGCTCAGCCACGTTGTCGTACATGTGCGTGGCCTCCACAATCGTCCGCTTCTCCACCACCTCCTTGAGGAAGGACTGGAAGAGGTCCATCTTGTGCAGCCCCCCCACCACCCCTCCCGGTCCGCACACCACCGTGTTGAACCTCGCCTCGATCTCGCGAGCCAGCTCCTCCCCCTGGCTCACCTGCTCCCTGGCGGCCTCCGACTCTGTCAGCTCCACCTGGCTCTCCCCCACCGCCAGCAGCTGGATGGGGATGATGTCCTGGATCTCGCACAGGAAGGCACACAGGGTCTCCATGGAGGCCTTGCGGCGGGCAGAGTAGGCGGCGATGTACCCGTGGACCAGCTGGCTCTTGCGGAGGGAGAAGGAGGAGTGGAAGGAGAGGAGGGAGAGGTCGATGCTCTGCCTCTGGCCTCCCACGCTCAGGTCCAGGAGCACCGAGGTGCCGCTGCTGAGGTTGGAGGCCGGGCGGCAGTGCTGGGGGAGGAGGAGGGGAGACAGGAGCTGCTCCACGTCGTAGGAGTCCCCGCACATCAGACACATGACGATCCTCAGGTCGGCCTCTGAGCCCCCCTGCTGGGGGTGAGGCTGGGAGTCCCGTAAGCCTAGCGGGGATGGAGGGGCTAAGGGAGGAGAGCTGCTCCCCATGCTCTTGCGGGAGTCCAGGAGGCCCTTCAGCATCTGGTTGATCTGCTTCTCACTGATGTTGCGCCCAAAGCTCAGGCCAGGGCTGGAGGGTTCCAGGTAGGAGCACTGCAGCTTCCCAGCCACCTGCTGCCCCTGCTGGATCAGCGTCTGGGTCGTCTCGCCTCCAATGTCCCCGATGGAGCCAACCCCCCGCTTAGTGACCAGGAGAAGGGAGAGCGGGAGGTGGGCCAGACTGTTCTCCCGCTCCCTCCTGCCCAGGGTGGCCTCCCTCAGCTTCTCCAGGCTCTCCACCACATACGACAGGGACTCCTTTGAGTTGTACAGACAGAGGCAGCCGTGCGGTGTGAAGGTGGGCGTGTGGAACGAGTTGACAGGCAGACGTACGTTACCCTCTATCGGCCGAAGGGTCAACTCGTAAGTCCTCCCTTCCAGGACATAGCGGTCGTCACTGGTGCAAAGTGCCCGGATTTCCTTGGCCATCTCTCTAGCCAAGCCGTCCCTTCCCAGGATGACCACGTTGATGCGGTCAGCCTTGCCCTCTGCGGCCCGCTGGCTGTCGGAGGTGGAGGAGTAGCGGGTGGGGAAGCGCGAGGCCAGGATCTGCTCGATCTTCCCGTCCACACAGTGGGGACTGCTGGGGCAGGTCTCCTTGGTGGGGTGGTAGACAAAGTGGATATGCTTCAACACCAGAGCGTCCCTCTCGGCCTGCAGCTTCTGCAGGGCTTTAAACCTGGGCTCATCTCCCAACGCCTCCTGGATGGCACCCATCTTCTCCTTACTGGGCTTAGCGTCTACCTCCAGCTCGTAGAAGAGCTCGGAATATTCCAGAAGGAGTTCCTGGAAGTCCTCTTTGCACTGCTCGATGACCTCCTTCTGGTGCTTGTTGTAGATCTCCAGGTACTCGGACTCATCCAGCCACTGGTAGAACTCCTCGTTCATGATGAAGCTCCTGGCCTCCTCCCACGGCTTCCCCGCCGTGATGAAGGGGGAGGCGGCCAGCCTGTCCTTGAACTCGCACCTCAGCTCTCTGCGTTTGCGCTCCCGGCGCAGGCGCTCCAGGTGCTCGCTGTAAACCACCTCCGCTTCGATCGTCTCCAGGAGGTCCTGGGGTATCCTGTCGTCCTCCATGTTGTCGATGTGCGCCGTTTTGTCCCAGGGCGTTCGATCCAGCACCACAAACAGATGGCCAAAATCCCTTTTGGTTTCCAGAACTTTCTGGACGCCTGACCAGCTGAGGTGGTTGACCTCGTCCAGCTCAGGGACCAGTGAATTCAGGGCATGAGGGAGCTTACTCAGATAAATCTTCTTCCTCCTGTCGATGTGCTCGAATTTGAGTCTCTGGACGTGCTGCTGGAAGAGTTCCTTTGCCTTTAAAGTTCCTTTCAGAAACACGTACTCCTTGTACTCTGGCGACGTCTGCATTCTCTGATTGGTGGCCAGCCAGGTATCGTTGTGGTTCTTGACGATCCGGCTGACCTGCCACTCGTAGCGGTCCTTAGCCGAGGCAATCTGCTGACTCTGTTGCTTCAGAGCCTCATAGTAGGGAATGATCCTGGGCTTTCCCCTGCCCTTATCGATGAGCTGGACCAGAGTCACGAAGGCCAAGTCCACATTGATGTTAGAGCACGCGGACGTCTCCACCACCTGCAGGTTCTTCTTCGCCAGGGCGAATGCATGCGAGTCCTTGATGTAGCGCTCCACCCCTTCGTCGCACTTGGTGAGAGCCAACACCACTGGCTTCTTGGTCTTGGCCAGCTGGTTGTAGAGATTGGTCACAAATTTCATCTGGTCCTCGAAGCTGCGGTTCATCCCCCGGCTGACGTCCACACAGAGCAGGAAGCCGTCCACCTGCAGCTTCCCCTCCGGCATCTGCTTCTGCTCAAAGTCCTGCTCCAGACCCAGCTGGTCTGTGCACACGTACATCAGCTTCTCGGCCGACGCGAGTTTGGTCGACGCCGCCCTCTTGATGTAGGGCTGCAGCGCGGTGCTCCGGTGTGGCTGGAACGTCTGATCGTCTATGAACTCTGTCTGCTCCACCACGTGCATCCGGCACTCTGGCCCTTCTTCCAGGGTCCGCCCCGCTTCCCCCCAGAACAGGAAGTGGTCATTGTTCACCACACGACCTCCGAAATCACTGGTGCTCAGGACGGAGGTGTGCTCCTTGTGGAACTCGTCGGCGCTGGGCCGGACGTAGCGGTTGCAGAGGCAGGACTTGCCCACGCCACACTGGCCCTTCTCCCGCTCCGTGCCGGAGAGGCCCACCACCACCAGGTTGTAGATGGGCGACCGGGCATCTTGTTTCTTGGCCATGGTTATGGCGGGCAGATGATCATCCTGCCATGCCCAGGGGCACTAAGGAGCGAGGCTAAGGGAGGTGGTGCTGTTTCCATGCACTGGGCTTACTGCAAGAACTGGGTCTGGACCTGGAGTAGGTTGGGGTGGGAGAGAGAGAAACAGGGAGAGTATTTAGTATGGTTAGGATGGTTAGGGGAATAATCACAAGAGATTGGGGAAGTGTAGTTTTTATTACTAAAGTTATTTCTCTACTGTATCCCCACACGGTTCCAGTTTTAGGTTAATAGTGTTTATGATTTAGTTTCAGCTCAGAAGGTTTCCTGTACAGATTGGGGTCAGCAACAAAGTCCCTGGAATGCTGCATGTTACTTAACAGCTATGCTAGCATTGTTGACTGATGGACACGCACACACACCCAGTGTAAAACTGCATCATTGAAACGATGTAACATCAGACTGAGGCTGCAACTATCATCTTAGAAAACAGACTAACCACAAAGACACGCAACCCCCCCCCCCCCCCATCCTTTGCTTTCTACACACACACACAGGCGCAGTCACACACAATTACACACACTGAGAGATGAAAGATCTGATAACCGCTATGCTGCAAGAGTTACTAATTGGGCGACAAGGGAAACCCGACTGCCTTTTAAACAGTTTGACTGGCCTGCTGTGCGCTGGCTGAATCTTATTTTCTGGACAAACAAACACTTTTACAAACAAGCTCAGAGGACCCGTCAGACAGGCTAATGTTGCATCGCTAATGATGTGCTCCTATGAGCACAGACAGTTACCTACATGTAATAGTTGTCCTGATTTGCTGACATTTTGTGGTGGGAAAGAGGAAGTGTCAATTGCTGATCGTTTTCCCCCCAAGCCGGCTCCTGCTCATGATAAAGGCGGCACTGTTCCAGCTGGACGCCACAGGTGCAATCAGGCGCCACAGGTGGGATCAAGAACTGCTCAAACGGGTTCAGCTATTAGAGTCAACTGAGCACATTAAAAAACTGTTTTAGTGATTAAGGGAGAGAGAGAAGAGTGACTACATTGGAAAGCCCTCCATACCCCTGCAAGGTATTTCCACTTGTAATTCCGAGTCCATGAAAAATAACGTTCAAATGAAATTTAAATCTCGACAACTATAACCAGACATGAAACGCCAGAGGAAAGCTAATTCCACACAGGCTGACTTCCATATCACAGCAGCTCGCGGAGTAAGCCAGGTGTTCACCAAGTGCATCACCGAGCGCCGGCACAAAGGAAATCCATATCAAAAGGAAGGTTTCTCGTTTTTATATTTGTTGGTAAAACATCCATGAAAATGCATCAAAAGGTGTGACTCACACACCTGTGTGTGAGCAGAGATGCATCAACAAGGCCAGGAAGTTAGGAGTTTGTGTCGGTGCTGTAAAGCTGGACAGCAGGCAGGTCGATAAAGGGACAGGCGATAAGGCCTAGGGAATCATGGGTAATTCATTGGCGTCTCCTCATGGACTCCTAATGCCATTGTGTATGTGTGTGTGTGTGTGCGCGCGTGTGCGTGTGTGTTAGATAGTGTAAGTGTAATTATCCTGCAATCAATGTCCACTTTCAAAAAAACTACCAGCACAGGAAAGAATGAGAAGGAGGACAGAGATAGAAGAGGTGGAAGAGAGAGCAGTAAGAAGGGAGACATGCTGAACCCATCAGATAAACACAACTATCACACATAGAGACACACAGCTAGGTGATCCGAAATATCCAAAACCAGGTCCTTATCTGAAAATGGCATCTCAATATGGAAATCGTGAGTTGCCATGGCATGTTTCTGGTAGCAATACACACACAAACACACACACACAGTCTATGAGAGGAGATCCTCAGATTTTAGGCTGTGAAGAAGACCAGACAGTAAACTGTCCAGCCAGACTCCAGCCATACGCTGACTAGCAGAGGAACAGCTGCTGGTCAGAGCATGGCCAAGTGTGCCTCCAGCGCCAAGCACAGGCGTGTGTGCTTGCGTCTCCACAATACTTTGAAATCTGGGATATTTCAGGGACAACCTCCAAATAAGAATTCCAAAATAAATAGTTCTAATGCAATTACTTCCTGTTTTCTCTCCTGCCCCCTTGACCGTCCAATCAGAGGGGAGGTAAACAACCAGATGAAGCAACATTCAGTCCCATTGTGGGTCGAGGATGCCACACCAGTTGGAACATGGGAATATTCGGAGCGTAGGCTTGAGGATAGAAGAGTGACTCTCCAGTGTTCCATACATACGACCCACCGGGTCATGTGGGTCATTCCTCATCGTAATGATCATCTCTGTCTCCCTGCACCTCTGTCCCTCACACCGTTTCTCTGTCATCCTTTCCCATCTCCCTTTCTCCATCCCTCACTCTCTCCTTATCTTGCTCCTCTCCCCCTCTCTGTGTGCATGGCCCCCCTCTTCACTCTCTCAGGAGACCTGGTGTCCATTAGTGCGGGCCCACAGGCCTGACAGGAGGCCTCACACGGACCCCACTTCCTGCTCTGACTCTCCAACGGAGAGTGGAGGGGTGGGGGGAATGGATGGAGGGATGGACGGAGAGCAGGGGGATGGATAGAAGGAGACATGGACAAGGCAGGGAGGGAGGGAGGGGTAGGGTGGGAGAGAGGGGGAGGGGGTGTGAGGGGGAGGCAGGGATGATAGATTTAGTGCGTGTGTCTACGATGACAGTTTTCCTCTCCCGGAGGTGAACGTTCTCCTCTGGGGAACTCAACAGAATGACACTGACAGTCATCTGTGAACACACATGCACACACACATGTTGTTTGCCTGTTTCCATTATGAAGCCATCTATCATTTACCAACAGGATGTGCATGTTTTTCATTCCTCCGCTTCACTTATCTGTCCACTCAACCACTAACACACACACACACACACACAGCAAACAAACCCTCAGTGGTGTATCTCAGAACACTTAACTCTCCTGTTGGGCCAAATAATACACATTCCCTCTCTCTCCATCTCTCTCTCCTTCCCTCCCTCCCTCTCTCAAACACAAACACACACCAGCTCTCGACTTCCCAGTGATGGACTGTACGGAACTCCAAACGGAGTTGTAATCTGGGTGGATGGTCAGTTTTCCAGGGGGATTATGAACTCTCTCCCTCTCTCTGGATTAGCGTCTCTGCATCCCTCATCTCCTGGAGCTTCAGTGTGATCTCATACAACCCTGACTTAATCCCAGACTAGCACATCTACCCAATCCCATCAGTACTGCTTTGTCACAGCACTCACAGGCATGCAACACACACAGGCATAAACATATACACACAGGAAAAAACACACATGCACTAACAGTCCAAAATATGACTAGTGAGCTATGCCATGTCACACATGATGACACCCCGGTGTGAGGTCACTTCCTCTTCCCGTCTTGGCCTGCCCAGTATGAGATAGTGGGGTCGTTTCTAGATGGGAGGAGTGAGGGAGGAATGATAGGAGGGGAACAGATGGAAAAGAGGGGAGGGACCTAAAACATAGTAGAAAGGACAGACACACAGGAAGACAGGAAAATAAAAATCAATTGAATTAAGAACGGTGAGTAGGGTTACAGAAAATGGGTGGAAGGGAAGAGGCATGGAAGGTGTACAGATGTAGATGGAAAGGTCAGGATGGGGTTAAGCCTACATCTGGGACACACACACACACAAGACTACTGATAACACTGCCAAAAGGAAAATGAAGGTTGACAGTTATTGATCCTACAATGAGCAAACAAACAAACTTGCACGATCACACACACACACAAACACACACAAGCCCTCAGTGGTGTATCTCAGAACACTTAACTCTCCTGTTGGGCTAAATAATACAGTGTGCTAAGAAATACAGGGGGCTCAGTGATGAGGCCCCACCCCACAACCACTTCCAATATCTCTGCTTTTGCTCATTAGAACATTTCCCATGTCGCGTTGGGCTCTGTGTCCAGTCCAACCACCAACCATGACAGATTCAACATGAATGCTTGACAACTGAACCAGTTTATTATGGGTTTGTGTCCGAATATTTGTATTCTGTATAATTCACTCTCACTCTATATCTGTCTCTCTCACACTCACACACACACAAAAAAGTGAATAGGAGTGACTCCAGCTGTAGACACTCCCTCCTGACCTGCCAGGCTAACAGTCTGATAATTAGTTTGGCAGAACAGGTGTGTGTGTCTCTAATGTGTGTATGCTTGTGAGAAAGAACCCACTATGAAATGAAAAAAAGCCCTTTTTACCAAAACACAGACAGAAATCTGTGAGTGTTCTGCAGCAGGACCCAGTAGAACCTAGTCATAAAGCCTTTCCCATCTGAGGGAAGGGACTGGAACTCTGACCTGTATGGACATAGAACCCAGAACTGTACCGGACAAACCCAGTGATCTGAGAGAACAGGACAGGGGAGGTGACGCCAACGAGAGTACTCTGTACCCGTAGCTAGGCGACAGATGGCCTTCATACATGCAGTTGTACACGCACACGCACACAAAGGGTAGAAGCAGAAACACACACTTATGGCACTCCATATGCTACAGCGAAGATACCAAACATTCACACCTCTCTCTCTCCCACACACAAACACACACACACACACACATTAGGTAGGCTCCGTCTTTAAAAGAAGCCTTTAGATAAACGGTTCCCTCTCCTAGACCCAGACAAATGTTCATGCATGACTGCAGTCTCCAAGCAATTAAAACTCAATTTGACAGGAATGAAAGGATCAGAGAGAGAGAGAGAGAGAGAGGGAGGGAGGGAGGGAGGGAGGGAGGGAGGGAGGGAGGGAGGGAGGGAGGGAGGGAGGGAGGGAGGGAGGGAGGGAGGGAGGGAGGGAGGGGAAGAGAGAGATATAGGAGGAGAGACAGAGAAAGCAACGTGTGGCGCAATCAGCCAGGACACCTAGTGTCTGACGTGTCAACACAAGCCATCAAAGACAGGCAGGAGTGCTGAAGAAAGAAGGGAAGGCCAGAGAAATCTAGAGTGGGGGAGGAGGGGTGAGAGGAAGGGGAGAGAGTGAAGGTTAACACCAGGGTTCTGGTAAGTGCTCAGTACGTGTGGTTGGCTAATGGGTTGCAGGGCTCCTCTCAAGTCCTCATCTGTTCTGCCGACAAGCTGCTACACAAACGAACACGCACGTACACACACACACACCCATATGTACACACACAGACCTTCTGTAGTGTAACAGTTAGCAGGGTGGAGGCATCCCACAGAGAATCACACCTCAAGTCATTCTGCACTGCCATCACATTCATCATGTTTAACAATGTAGACAGAGAGAGAGAGTGAGAGAGAGTGAGAGAGAGAGGGTGAGGAGAGAAAGAGGAGGGTGGTAGAAAGATTGAGAGAGGGTGTGGAGCAAGACAGAAAGAGGAAGAGAGAGCTGAAGAGAGGAGGGAGAGAGAGAGGACAAGAGAAAAAGATGTGTGAAGCACCTGAACCTGCCACCGTGTCAATTCACTTGTTGCCACAGTAACCAAGTCTTGGCTCCAAGGCAGATGGATGTTAAGCTTTTTACTCCATCCTCTCGGTCTTCCTCCCTTTTTGCTTTCTTAGCTCTCTCTCTCTCTCCCTCCCATTCTTTGTCTCTCCATTCCCCAGAGTAAACTCTCTCACTCACTCCGACAGCATTACTCATTATTTTTCCTCCCTTCCCTCCCTCGCTTCATCCCTTCCTTTCTCGATCCCCATTCATCCCTCTGCTATTCCTAATGTGTGATTCATAATGGAGGAACAGAAAAAACAAAACAAATTAGGTCCCTGCTTTAATAACTCTTACACAGGACTACCTCATCCTGCCCTGCATCCCTCCCTCCTCCCTCCGTCACGCTCCTCATCCCTCCCTCCTCCCTCCGTCACGCTCCTCATCCCTCCCTTCTCCCTCCGTCACGCTCCTCATCCCTCCGTCACGCTCCTCATCCCTCCGTCACGCTCCTCCTCCCTACGTCACGCTTCTCATCCCTCCCTCCTCCCTCCGTCACGCTCCTCATCCCTCCCTCATCCCTCCGTCACGCTCCTCCTCCCTCCGTCACGCTCCTCCTCCCTCCGTCACGCTCCTCATCCCTTCCTCCTCCCTCCGTCACGCTCCTCATCCCTCCGTCACGCTCCTCATCCCTCCCTCCTCCCTCCGTCACGCTCCTCATCCCTCCGTCACGCTCCTCATCCCTCCCTCCTCCCTCTGTCACGCTCCTCATCCCTCCGTCACGCTCCTCCTCCCTCCGTCACGCTCCTCATCCCTCCGTCACGCTCCTCATCCCTCCCTCCTCCCTCCGTCACGCTCCTCATCCCTCCCTTCTCCCTCCGTCACGCTCCTCATCCCTCCGTCACGCTCCTCCTCCCTCCGTCACGCTCCTCATCCCTCCCTCATCCCTCCGTCACGCTCCTCATCCCTCCGTCACGCTCCTCATCCCTCCGTCACGCTCCTCCTCCCTCCGTCACGCTCCTCATCCCTCCCTCATCCCTCCGTCACGCTCCTCATCCCTCCCTTCTCCCTTCACTCCCTCGCTCTTTACCTCTCTTCCGTTCGGTTGCGACAAACAGGTGTTGCCCGACTCAACCCTGGACTGAGGCTGTACTGAAAATCAAAATGTTCAGAGTGTGTGTGTGTGTGTGTCTGCAGAGTGAGAAGAGCACAGCAGAGACAGGCGGAGCTGACAGGCCCTGGAGCAGCTAGTCCAGAGGTTGGAGGGTTATGCTTGGTCATCCATTTTAAATGAGCCTCCCGACACACGCATACACACACACACACACACACACACGAGACACACAGACAATAGGCACACAGACTTGCCTGCCATTGTCCATGTGTCTATCTCAGTATTGATGAGATACACCACACACGTTCCCATATTCATTGTGTGTGTATCGATAAACTGAGATCCTTTCTGTGGAGGTAAAGAAGGATTGGTCTTCTAAGTCCTCTTTATTTTTCCTCTGTCTCTCTCTCTCCCTTTCGGTCTCATTTTCGTTTGTCTGTGTCTCTTTTCTCTTTCTCTTTTCCTCTGTTCACCAGATCTCCATGGCAATACGAGGGCAGGGTGGAGGTTAAGAAAGAGAAAAGGAGATCTCGCCATCACCCCTCTGCCTCATCTCGCCATATCTCCATCTTTTCGTTCCCCTCCATCCCTCCATCCCTCTCTGCTGGTTGGTGTGTTTGCTGAGCTCTGAAGTCATGTTTATCTTCAGTCAGATTCCCATTTAGATACGTGAAGAAGTGGAGAGGGGGGGAATGAGAGAGGGGAGGGACGAAGAGAGGGGTGGAGGGACAGAGGGGAGGACACAGAGAGAAATTGAAATAGAGAGAGAGATGGAAGGAAAGTGTGTGCTACAGACATGTTCCATCCCATCTCTGCCTTGCCTGTTTCCCACACTCCTCTCTCTCTCTTTCCCTCCCTCTCTCCCTCCCATACAGAATAAAGACTGTGTCAGCAGGTGGTGTCACCCAGGTGGTAGAGTAAGGCTGTGTCCCAGGAGAACACACCATCTGTCGACCTAGCTCAGGTAACAGGACCTGTTGTAGTAGATCTACTACTACACACACACACGTGCACACACATCTGAGACAGTACAGACAACAGACACACACAGACACATACATTCATTCATACACCCCCCCACACAACACAGCCATGGTGTCAGAATGCTGAGATCAACAGTTTGGTGCTCATGGCCTTGTTTAGGAGACACAGGAGAGGGACAAAAAGTAAGAGCCTCTCTTCTCCTCGTGTGTGTGTGTGTGTGTTATGGTGTATTTGCCATGACAGCACTTTCTCAGATCCCTTGGCCCCTAGGTCTGTGTGAGGAACGGTAGAGGTGTGGGAGGTAGTTTACAGTCTGGTCTACACACAAACTGCTTTGTTTTGCTATTCGATTGAGGACCTGCAATTGACTCTCATTCAAAATGGTGTTTTCCCTAACACCAAACCTCTTCATGTAAAACTAACGCCAACACTAATTCTAACCCCAAGCCCCCTCAAGCCCTTTAGAAATAGCACTTGAAGTTGTGGGACGCAGAAAATGTCCCTGCAAGGTACATTGTTCTTTGTTTACTACAAGGGTACTTAAACAAGGCCACACGCACGGAAATGACTGTAGCTATCTGATCAGACAAGTGTGTCCTAAAGCTAGCATACTAAAGTTGTGGGACTTGGCAGAGTGTGACTATACAAACACACATTTTGCAGCTGTAGACACTCTCACAGTGTGCTGTATGTTGTACGCACACACACACACACACACGCGTGCAGGAGAGACAGAATAAAGGGCTGTGGACCTGGCTCCTGTAACAACACACCCATTCATCACCCAGCACGACCATGGAGACAGCCTGAGACACTCCCCCTCACACGGAGAAGATCCAGAAGCAAACACAGTCACATACACACTCACATACACACTCACATACACACTCACATACACACTCACATACACACACACGCACGCACAGAGGAACACCCATACACGCACATGAATACACACACTGTATAGCCTGTGTGTACAATTGTGCATTAACAGAGATTGCAAAGGGATGCGTGTGTGTGCGTGTACATATATTATTCATTTGCAAGCAGGCACATGAACAGAGTGTCTCTGGTGAAGAAGATAAGGCGTTCCTGTCTCTCAGCCTTCTGCATGCATGTGTGTCTGTGTCCTCTCTCTCTCTTCCATTTAGCTGACTGTTTGTAGGAGAGACCGAGAAATGAAAGTTGGGAGAAGGAAGAGAGGCAGAAGAGGAAGGGATGGGAGGGTGAAAAGACAGGGAGGAGACAGGAACAGGAAGGAATGAGACAGACAGGCACAGACAGACAGAGATAGACAGACAGGGCAGAGTAAGCAGCCAGACATGCAGACAGACAGGGTAGAGTAAGCAGACAGACATACAGAAAGACAGACAGGCAGGGTAAAGTAGGCAGACAGACAGGCACGCAGACAGACAGGGTTAGGGAAACAGACATATGACGGTGGATTTGTGTTAGGCAGTATCAGTGATAAAGACTTAGTGTAATGTAGAGAGGGTAAACATTACTTGTGTGTGTGAATGCAAGGAAAGGTCAGGTTAACAGTGTCCTTGAAAGGTTAGGGTGTGGAGTTTAGGGGTATTTAGGTGTGTGTGTTGTGTGTTGGACTATGGTGGTTGTCAGGAGGGTGTGTGTGTGTTAGGGCTGGGCGGAATTATTTTTAAATATCTCGATATTGTCCAAATATGTATGGTATTCGATATATATATATATATATCTCAATATGTTTGCATTTGCATTTAAATAATAATAACAATATTTTCTTTTGCCTCCATTCGAAAACAACAAAACAATTTAGATAAAACAGCTATTGTTACAAAGTACAAAATGTGTAGTGCAAATTTAAGCAGTTGCCATAACATGGTGCTGGCAACTTGACAAAATGAACCTCACATGGAACAATTCATGCAGAGGTCCTTATGTGACAGGACAAAAAGAGAGCAAATGAGAATGCCTGTGCAAGTTTTAGCACAAATGGTGTCCGTGTGTGTGTGTCTGTATGTGTGAATACAGAGGAGCCAGGCGGCGATCTTAAAACACAAGCAACACCAGCAAAAAATAAATACAAATAATATTTTTCTTTAAAATATTTTTTATATTCGATATTCACGATATTTTCACATTTTACATAGTCGTAAAAATTATTGCGATATTATTGCCAATATTTGATATATCGCCCAGCCCTAGTGTGTGTATGTATGTTTAGACCCTTCTCAGCGCAATCTTCCAAGAAACTGAATAAGGAAGTCCTGAACAAACACATTTGCCAAGAAATCCCCCAATGCTTGCATTCAAGCGCTAAAGTGCAGTAGATTGTATGTGTGTGAGTGTAGCGTGTTGTAAGAGTTAAGGGCTATGGGGTGTTATCTGCTGTTGTAGGAATGCATCGGTCCTACACACACAGCAGGTGCTGTGTCTGTGGTAGATATGGCATCTGCCCACCTCAGCATTTTTACAGAAACCTTCCCTCTACACAGGAATAGAGGTCACTCCTCTCTTCTCCTTTCCTCTCCTTCCTCCATTCAGCAGAGAGACAAAGGCCCTAGCAGCATCAGAGCCAGTCGAATCAGCCCAGAGCACAATACACCAGCCCTCTGGATCCACCAGTGTTACCTGATACAGTACAACACTGGCACTGAGGGGTGTGTGTGTGTGTGTGTGTGTGTGTGTGTGTGTGTGTGTGTGTGTGTGTGTGTGTGTGTGTGTGTGTGTGTGTGTGTGTGTGTGTGTGTCGGTGCATGTGTGAGTGTGAAAGTACATAACTGCATAAGTCTTTATAACAGATCTAACCCAACCCCAGACCCTACAACAGCATACCCAGGACAGGGAAGGTTTTCACTGGACACGGTCAGGTGACACAAACACACAAAAACAGACAGAGAGAGAGACATGCATATCCATACACAGCCATACACAGACACCCACGTACATACACAGTCATACACACAGCCCCAGGGGGGGAGTCAGATGGATCGAGGACAGGAAGTGTGTCAGCGACAGGGGAAACACTTCCATGGTGGAGGATGGGTGGAGGAGAGGAGAATGGAGGGAGGGGGCAGGGGGCCTAACAGCCCAGGGCAGGGTAGGACCTGCTCTTCACCACACACAAAGGGTTAACTTCATAACACACCAGAGACATCCAGCATCTCCCCCTCCTCCCCTACCTCTCAAGGAGAGGAGAGGAGAGAGGATCCAGAATGAGAGGATAGACGAGGAGCCAGGAATAGAGAAGACGAGAAGAGGGGAGGAGAGGAGACGGTCAGATGATGAGATTTGTGTCTTCTAACGTGGTTAGTTCTGCTCAGTCTGTGGTCTGTAGATTAAGACTAATTAAGCATCTTAGCGTGGATTAAACACGCCACACACAGAAAGAATAATCTTATCCATCAACCTGCTCTGAAGATGTATTCTCTCTGCCTTCCTTCCAGCAGCACTCTAACACACACACACTTTGTCTGTGTGGTACAATAGAGCGATTAACTGGAGCTGCTGGAAGTGTGTGTGTGCGTGTGTGTCTGAGCGTGTTTGTGTCTTTGTGCGTGCGTGAGTAGGGACACATTTAGACAGCAGGGGTTCTTATAAGATGCATGTTTTGGTGCAGTGTGTTTGCGATTCCTGGCCACATTCCCTGCCTCAGGCAAAAACACACACACACTTCCCCCGCCACACACACACACACACACATTAAATATCAGAACAGGTCTTTCCTGTTCAAGGTAACACAGAGAAACATATTGCAGAAGACAGCACATACTACAAGTAGGCGAAGAGAGAGGGAGAGAAAGACACAGAGAGTGAGAGAAGCGAGATGACGAGAGGAGGGGGGACGATAAGGGCTGACTGAACTACCTAGGCTAAGGAGAAAAGAAGTGAGAGAGACACCAATAGAGAGATTTAGAGGTAGAGAAACAGAGTGAGGTAGAGATAAAGAGATGAAGTGAGCCGACTTAGGCTGAGAGACAGAAAGGGAAAGAGAGAAAGGGAGAGAGAGAGATCTCTATCTGAAAGGATTTGTCCTCTCTAGAACAGTATTTCACTAAAGCCATCCTGCTGAAGCCCGTCAGCTGAGATCTGACAACAGATTAGACGACAAAACCTCATCCCTCACTTCCCCTTGGCTAATCAGAGCCTGGCGGTGTGTATGTGTGGGTAAGGTGGGGGGGGGGGCTCACACACACACAATCACCCTGCCATCTGACTCCAACTAAACCACAGGACCTTTGCATGACCTACAGAACCAGGACATACAATTCTGACACCGTTTACCTGGTCACCATGTCCTCAGCAATATAGCCTACTACATGCCTTCCCCTCTCCTACACAAAACACACATCTATCTGTGTTTTCCACACATCGACTAATTTGTGGCGGTGTGCCACAGAATCAACACCGGCCGCCACATATTGCGTTTCGTAAAAAAAATTGTTGTAACACTATTTAGGTTAAAACACGCAGTCAATTAGTTCAGCTGCATTTCCTTTCCCTGCTCTCTTTCCGTCTCTGTCACTCATAGGTCTGTCTCACATACAGACACACAGTCACAACGTCAGCACACGTTAGCAACGATGCATACATACGCCGTTCTAGTAAGACAGACAGCTATATCAGCGAGCCTTCAGCATTAGTGCCGTGGCTAAAGGTCTAGGAAAGTTTAGGCTACTTTTCGCTAGGTACCTACCTACGAACATTTGTAAAGGTTCCCATTCGTTCTTTTGGTGAGCTGTCTCAGGAGCCCTAGCTACTTACCCGGCGTCATGGAGCCGACCAGTTAAACAGTTATTTAGCACTAGCGTTGCTACCTGCATATGCAACAATTGTTGTGAAGGTGTGAATCATTTTGGATTAATATTTAATATAATAAAGTTCTGTGTAACGAATTATTAACAAAGGAATTATTTTGACCCCCCCCCCCCCCCCCCCCCCCCCCCCCCCCCGCCACAAATGGCTTTCTAATCTATGGGAAACAATGCGTGTACACAGTTGTGCATCCACA
>NC_061074.1:9097154-9127154 GCF_021917145.1 Hypomesus transpacificus | reverse complement strand
CAAGTGTGTCAAGACTGCATATGTGTGTGTGTGTGTGTGTGTGTGTGTGTGTGTGTGTGTGTGTGTGTGTGTGTGTGTGTGTGTGTGTGTGTGTGTGTGTGTGTGAGAGTGAGTGAGTGAGTGAGTGAGTGAGTGAGTGAGTGAGTGAGTGAGTGAGTGAGTGAGTGAGTGAGTGAGTGAGTGAGAGAGAGTTACCTGTTTGCAGTGTGTGCTACTTCCCTATAATAAAGTTGTCTGTTCTCTCCTATGACCCGGCCGGACTGACATGAAGCCAAATGTAGAGTGATCAATATATAGTCCACCGCACACACCATAAACTTCCTATGTCATGTGTGAACTTAACAAAAGAGGAAGAGAGAATCACAACAACTTCCCTCACATCCCGTCCCGACCCATCAATTCTGACACCTTCCTCATCGAGAAAACTCCTTGTCTTTCATCTCCCCATCTCCTCCTTTTGGGGGGAGGGAGCCAGACGTATTGACCGATGACCATACATCTTTTGAAGAAAGAATGTAGAACCCACCCCTTTGTGTAGAAGGTTTACTCTGTACAGTGGTCTGTTCGTTGTGTTTCAAGTCTGTGTGGGGTGACCAGGAGTCTTCTGGAAGTATCCAGGACTCCCTTGGAGAACAGACATGGGAGTTCTCTGGATGAGCACAGGTCCAGCACATTCCAACATATGGAGGTCATAGAGGGGTTAGGACCAGTCAACCTCACAGCCCAAGTTAGGACGGTCATATTAGTGATCTCCACAGGAACTAATATGAGGTCCACATTAACCATCAACATCCTGTCCTTCACCTTCAGAAGGGCAGGAGTGTCCCTGGGTCTGAGGATGTTTGCACAGACTGGATGGGACAGGCTGGATGGGGGTATGTTTTGTGCAAACTAAATAAATTGAATTAAGCCACCATCTTGACTATTCAAACTACACAGCACCGTCAGAATTTTCCTTCACATCTAAGACTTCTGGTCTGCAGAAAACTAACTAGTTCATCCCAATCCCCTGACACCCCAGGCATAGAACAGACCAGATACTTCTTGCATTCCTGAAACTAGCCTATCACAGAATAGGTTTAATCAGACTCCAGCTTATCAGAGAGCCTGGGAGGCTGGATAACCTTTCACTGGCCAGACTAACTATCTCTCTACAGGACTAGAGAGGAGCTTCAGATATGATCGTTTTCAGGGCAGGGGGGGTATTCCAAGGATTGAAGACAGATTTCAGATTAAAACTAGTCTGCTTAGTCTTAATTATTTTTGTTGATAGTTATTTTTGGATTACTCAGTCATAGACGTGTGTGGATGGCTATAATCTTCTAGTTTTATGACAAGAACCACTACGGCTGAGTGGCCTTGTTGAGAAATTCCTCTTGTGATCAAATAGACTATTTATCTACCACAGTGAATTGTTCAAAGGTCAAACTAGCCTCTTGGCGCAGAGAAAGAGACCAAAAGAGAGAGAGACAGAGAGAGAGAGATGGTAAGGACTGAATTCCTAGTTTGATAAACTTTTGACTGAGTGACCTTAGCCGTGGAATGTGGACTCGTTTCAAGTCAATTACCCGTGGTCACCACATTCCTCCAAGCCACAGCGCTGTGTAACACATAGCCACCGGACTATTTATTAAAACGTGTGAAATCCCCTTAATAACAAACACGGCTGAAAAAACACACAAAACTAGGTCTGACAGGATATAACACCTGACTGATACAACGATTCTTAAAACCTGAAAATATATTTTCAATCTTAGCCTAGCATACTGTTGCACAAGTCCAGTCAACCGACAGAAAGACAAGAGGGACGGGGACAATTATTGACAGGGCAGCGCAGCACAGGAACGCCAACAACCCATGGCCGTTTGTCAACAAGTCATAACACATTTATGTTGTTGGAACTCATACGATCAGTTCTCTACGGGCGAAATGAAGCCTATGAAAAATGTGAACTAGGAGGGGCCTTTATGCGGACTCCGCAATCTCACTCAGCAAAATCCATTCACCGGCGGGGCCAGGCACCACATACAACCCGACATTAGAAAGGGGAAGAGTCTGTCGGTCCACGTTACGTAATTGCGTGATTTGATCTAATAAATCAATCTTGATGATGCTACAACTTGCAACATTAGGCTATAGTAATCCCAAAGCACGGAAAATGAATTTACTACACATATTACTCTGACGCTAACAAGTTTTAGGCTTTTTCTATTCGCTTTCGCCTGTTTGTACAGTAGGGTAGCCTAGGCTATATGAAAGTGCTTCAAAACTGAAGCAAGTCATGGGAGTGAATGTTGGGTGTATGAGATAGAGCATAGTGACAACGTACTGGAAACTATCCACTGACATAACGTTGCTGGTTACATATCCGATCGCCCTTCCTAGTACGCAGTCAGAAGAAAGCCACTGCGCCCAGAGGCAGCCCCGCCATGGGCCGTGGCCTCCCCACACCCGCCCACCCGGTTCCTCCGGGGGGAGAATGACAGCAGCTGCCTTGTCTAATGCAACGCTACCCGGTGAGAGACGATTTGTAGCCTACTGATTTTCACAAAGAATCTTGGCCACTTGCTCTACCCCAACACACATTAACGCACGGCAAGTCGACACAGCGTTATCGCCCTTGTCTACATGACTATATAAATGTAAAATCTCCCGTGTTCATCATTCACGTGCTTGAAAATCATCAAGAAGATAATTGCCTACAGAAGTACACGCATGATCCCTAGACTTCCTAAGATTACCATCACACGTCTATTCCCTTTATTTAATCTAAAATATTTAGAGATTTCCCCTCTGACATTAATAGGGAAAATCTCCAAAACAAGAACAGCTTGAGAAGGCCTGACAAGCCCAGTCCACACTAGATCGTTCTCAGACCCGTTTTTCTGCACATGTTTTTCTTGCCTCAAAGGAGATTTACTTTTTATGACCCCCACCGCTCCAAGCCAGTTAGATTTTTTTTTAAATCTGGCTATAAAATTTGTATTTAAAACAGCAATGTCGGCTGTAGACATTGTTGTGTGTAAGTTTTTTAGCGTTTAATTCAGTGTAAAATTCAGGGCAAATGACTGAAACATACCATAGCTTTCCTCTCTCCAGATCACTCCTTTCTCTGTTATGGTCACTGTTTCGCCGACCAGATTCTCCAACCGGTGCAAGGATTTTATCAATAAAAAGAAGGAAAAAAACGTGTAACAGTCACATACATGTCGATTCCCTTTAGGTCAACGCGGAGTACTTATTGTGTCCTTTAAAATCAAGTCTTCATTTTCACTGGTGTGAAGTTTTCAGGACTATAAGCATTCCAAGTTCCTGGTCTGACCTCGAGGAGACAAAAACAACCAAATTAGAACGACAAAGATTCTGTAGCCTAGACTACTAATTCAACCTCTCGTCCGCTAGATTTTCTTGAAAGGGAAGAGGGGGCGTTGGATGGGCTTGTTTCGCTGTGTCTTCCCTTGGTTCACCACGTTGTTTAGTCCAATTATTATTTCCTTTGTTGTGTCCAAAACACAGCGCTGCCCTGACTGGATTCCAGTATCACTCCAACATCGCGAGCGAGTGCTCCGAATCTCAAAGCAACTAGTAAACTGTTTCGTTTGACAGTATCAATTTACACGCTGCCCGAATATGTGACGGTGTATACTGTAAGTGTATTTTTTTCCCCAGCTTCCCAATAATGGCGGACCTCTCCCGAATCTTGCCTCTCCTCCTATTCAGAGAGAATAGTGAGCGAAAGAGAGAGCGAGAGGGAGAGCGAGCTGAACGGCAGTATAGTCTCGCCCAGTGGCGCAGGAACACAATTACAACAAACACACGCACACAATCACAATTTAGATTTAATTGCTTCTTGGCTACTTGTTCATTGTATTGCGTTTTGTTATTTTATATTACACTTTTGTTAAAGCGGCAAGACTCCATAACCAGTTGGAAACAGAATCCCTGTTTATTTTAGTATTCGAGTAGGCCTGCTATTATAATGTTCTTATATTTCATAGAGCAAAACAAACCGTTCTCTATTTTAACAACAACTCATTTTCCTCTTGAAGTGGTTACAATCATTGGCTGTTGATATGTGGTGGGCTACTCACAAAAGACAGCACATGTTTTGTTTGTGTGTTTGTGTGCGCAAGCGCGCGTGTTGTGGTCTGACATTCCTGCTTCCAATATCCACTATATATCTCATTCTAACACATAGGCTAGGGAAATCAGGAAGGAGAATGTAACGACTCTCAATTCTCACACAAAAAAAATCAATGTTCTCAAAGGTTATTCTAACTCCGGACAGGCACTCCACCTGGCTGTTGAGCTGTTGATCCACTTATTAATCAAGTTCAATCAGAAAGTACTGGTGTTGACAACGAGGCCTTTGCAGGGTGTCACGTACCATGAAAGCACATAACCATCATTGTAAAAAAATAAAATAAACATTAAACAGTTGCCAGAAATGTCTTAATTCTGACAGACATATTTCCAATATGGAGACTGTGTGGGTCAACTAAAGTTACTATGGTCAGAGAACTGTCTAAATGGTACTGGATAGTCGTGTAACAACTCAAACAGAGGTTTAGTGGCTTAGGGACGTTGTCATGCATTGAATCTCTAGATTGCATATTATTTGTTTTCTCCCACTCAATCCTTCATTCATTCACTCATTCACTCATTCACTCATTTTTCTCTCTCTCTCTCTCTCTCTCTCTCTCTCTCTCTCTCTCTCTCTCTCTCTCTCTCTTTCTCTCTCTCTCTCTCTCTCTCTCTCTCTCTCTCTCTCTCTCACTCACTCCTCCCTTGACCTTCTCTGTCTACATGCCACATCAATCCGGCTGTGACTAAATGTTCCTATGTTCAGTTTTGGCCACCATAAAATCTTTTCAAAAGGCCACACAAAACAACATGGCAGCTAGCGGCGCTGTATAACCTAATCTCCTCATTTGGAACGGACAACATTGTTCCATGAAGACATGCTTGAAAACTGTGAACATTACACATTCTAAATTCTGCTGTACACGCCACCACTCTAGGTTATCCCCCCCCCCTCTCTCTCTCTTTCTCTCTCTCAATCTATCTATGTCTCTCTGTCCTCAGCCAGAATATAGCACCACTGGAACAGACAGTCTGGGTTCAAGGTACAGGGTGCCTTCGCTCTTCTCTCATGAGTCCACAGCAAGCTCCTGTCCAATCATATTAGTCTGTCGATTGTCAACAATATTTGCATGACCTCAATCACACAGGACAAGATAAGCAAGGGTCAAAGTTCAAGTTTCAATCTGTACCTTGTATTCTAGCTTGTCATAGTCTCCAAGCTCTGTACAGATATTCAGGCTAATCATCACACAGTTTGGTTTATGCATTGTTTGTTTAGTGAGGAAGGACTATAAACTCTGTTGGACTTATGGAAACAGTGCAGCAAAGCAAACTACATTACACAAGTGAAACAAGGGGGGGAGAAAAAGAGCCCGGTTTCCTCCTATTTTCTCTTGCTCTCTCTATTCTACCTCAACCCTGTCTGCAGCTGAAATATTTCTGGGTCCCAGGGGCGAGTACATTCCTCCCACTCACTGTTGTGCAATCCCTGACAATCTCTGCCCCCCTCCACCCCTGCCTCCCCCTTTTTCTGCCTCCCACCGTTGTTCCTCCCCCTTCTGCCTCTCCCCTCCTTGCATCCCCCTGTACTCTTCATTCTCTGCCCTACCTCCCCCCTATGAACCCCCTTCCCCTATCATCTTTTCCCCCTTCTCTACCCCCCTCCCCCAACCTGATTTCCCTCCCCCTTTGTGCTTCCCAAACAGTCATCCAGCCTGGATCAGAGCAGAGAGAAGCTGTCTGGACAATGTTCTGAGGCCGATCTGCTCTACCCACCAGACCAGTAAACAAACACCAGGACCCTGATTCTGCAGAAAACTGACTGATGTAACCCCCAAAAGGCTGACCTTCCATTTTGTCACTGCTTGATGTGGCTTTGAAGGGTGAAAAGGCACTGTTCAACTTACTCAGAGATATAATGTGTGTTGTATGACAATGGGGTTTTGTTTCTGCTGATCATGGTTGTTTAATAAAAGTTTTCCTGGCACTCATATTGTGTTCTGAAGAGAGCAGAGAGGATGTAGCAATAAATAGCATACAGACTTGAAGAAGGATGGCGCATACAGTAATCTACTGTCACCAGCAGCCGAATATGAGTATGGATAAAACACATTTTAAGAATAAAAATTAATGGGTGGGATATAATCGATGCATAAAATCGATCTTTCTTTTTTATGTTTCTAACTTTTAACCTATATAATTGAAATTATATGTTTAGGCTTGAGAAAGGCGTTCATGTGATCGACCACAATAGTACAAATTCTGGTTCTTGTAGTGAAATACAAGGAATTGTAATATTTTGAAAGAAGATTCAAATTAAAAGTCCCACAATCCCTTGCGTCCTATCTTGCAGACCACGGCCTTGGTTGAGCAAATTCGCCTTTGAAATAAAAGCATAACTTGAATTGTGCAAGAAGTTGTGAATTTAATTCAATTCGAATTGAACTATTTCTTGATATTACAAAAAGTCACACCAGCGTTAAGAGTGCATACTACTACAGTTTTATTTTTCTATTCAAAAATAGTCTCGCAGGTAATTAGTGATACAAACAAGCCGTAAAATAGCCACCTGAGCATGTCCAAAATGTGGGAGATTGCACTAAATCCTGGCAAAGATAACATCGAATATTGTGTATTATGTTATTGTAAATGTGTCCTTTATTTTCCCACTATATTGGGAATAGAAAGTTTATTACTCACGTTAGAATAAAACAAGTAGTTTATTTCTGTCGTGACCTTTATTTTGAAAACGTGAATAACTCAACCTGAAATGAGAGCCTAGCTGCCAGGAAAGAACAGCGGACAAGCTGTCGATGAAATAGGCCTATTATTGCTAAATACATGTAAAGAAAACATAAAACGTGCCACACAAAGGGAATACATATAGCTAAAATCACCCGCTCTTTGGAAA
Organism: Hypomesus transpacificus; assembly: GCF_021917145.1. NCBI lineage: Eukaryota > Metazoa > Chordata > Actinopteri > Osmeriformes > Osmeridae > Hypomesus > Hypomesus transpacificus. The sequence continues at coordinate 9,120,160 of NC_061074.1, read as the reverse complement.
AGACAATGGTATGTTTGCAGTTTTGTCAGTTATGTTTATTTTTTGTCAAATTCCACTAGTTCATCTTGCATCCTGGTTAGCTAGCTAGCTGTTTCATGTTAGCCGCAACGCTAGCTGTCATCGTTTATTCTTTGAATAGAAAAGGTAATTGAGCAACTTGGAATACGATTTTATTCAAAAATAGGTCAGTTATTTGGAGTGAATGAATGTCGTATGTGTAGCTCTTCATACATAGTTACGTGCATCTTGATTCGGACACAAGGGTGCGGTAAGGCTGCTACAGTAGCTACTAATCAGGCTCAACAAACTTCAAATTCAGTACCAAAGAGATAGCTACTGTTGCAATCAAATACCTTTTTTGTAGGTAACTAAATTACTTAAGTTGTGACATTGCTATGTACAGGAAACCGATGACGGAATTGCATATCAAGAGGGAACTGAGCTACTCTTGTTAATCCGTTAGCTAACTGTAATAGTCAGCCATGTCCTATTTTGTAGAATGTGGAGACCCAGTGTGCTCAAGAGCATCTGTAACTCAGGTCTACCTTAAAATGTCTGTCTGCCCCCCCCCCCCCCCCCCCCTCCACCTCTTTCCCCATCTTCCACCCTCATCCTTCTCGACTTATGCCTGATATTCTCTTCATCCTTCTCCTATGTCCTTCTCCTACCCCAGATCCGCTTCATCCTGATCCAGAACCGAGCAGGGAAGACCCGGCTGGCTAAGTGGTACATGCAGTTTGATGACGACGAGAAGCAGAAGCTCATCGAGGAGGTCCATGCCGTGGTCACGGTCCGTGATGCCAAACACACCAACTTTGTGGAGGTTTGTACAAACTTTATATTCCACAATTGTGACTTTGGGATGAAAACTCCTGGGTTTTCACAGTCTTGTTATATTGACAACTAGCACACACACAGTATGGGATTTCACTGTGTGAAAGGTGAAAAGGTCCATGTCTCCGGCTGACGTTTACAAACATGGCACATTGGCACTGTTATTGGCATGTCTTTGGTTCTGCAGCTCTGATGCTGAGGGCACAGGTCTGGGTGTAGACTCGACCTCCTGTCACACGGAGCAGATTTCATGTTGAGCACACGTGTTTTGTGTTGCATCGTCTCCACAGTTCAGAAACTTCAAGATCATCTACAGGCGCTACGCTGGTCTGTACTTCTGCATCTGTGTGGACGTGACTGACAACAACCTGGCGTACCTGGAGGGCATCCACAACTTTGTTGAGGTAGGACATGCATACACACACTAGCATGCACGCACACTCACACAAACCGACACACACACACACACACACACAGAAACTTAGACAACAGGACAGAGGAACTTGGAGAAGATGAAGATGAAGGGGGTGGAGCTTTGTGCTGGGGGTTCCAGACTCAGTGTATGGGTGTATCAGCATGGTGACCTTCAGAAGGGCATTAGAGGTGAAGATGTCCTGTACTGTGTTCCAGGTGCTGAACGAGTACTTCCACAACGTATGCGAGCTGGACCTGGTGTTCAACTTCTACAAGGTAGGAACAGAAGCCTCCCTCTCTCTCCCTGGTGGAAAACAACCGTCAATCTAACATAGCACAACATCTCCAACAGCTATATTTAGAACAGTGAGGAGAAAAGCTGAAAGGTGAAATGAGGTATGCGAGGGAGGAGGTGGCGAACATAATATATTTTCTTTCATTTAGTCAAAGTGGTGACACCATGGCAACTGGTACATGATGCATAATCACAACAATAAAGTAAATTGCTTCACCCAGCTCTAATTGACAAACACGCACGTACACACACAAGCGTGCACACACCTACACCCATCTCACTGAAAAGAACCTGAAGGCTAATTAACTTTCTGATTGCTGTCCCTGGAACATCGAATATGATAATTATCCTTTACACGCTCTTTAAGATCTCCCCCCCATCTCGACCCTAGATGGGTGTCGCCCACGTTGCAAGTTAGCGCGCAAGGTGACATATGGAGATTCTCAGAGGAAGGAGAGGAGAAGTTCACTAACGAAAGAAAAACGAGTTTACCAAGCCAGGGAAAAGATGTTAGAAGTTGTGTTCCTGTTTAGAACGATTTTCTCCTAACCACCTGTCTCACTATAACCTTCATAACCTGACATAACTTGTCCAAATATCAATGATCTGTTCTCTTTCTGCTCTCTCCACATCCAACTCTTTTCTTGTTTCTCTTTGCTCTCTTTCTCTGCTCTCTCGCCCTCCCCTCTCTCCAGGTGTACACAGTGGTGGATGAGATGTTCCTAGCAGGAGAGATCAGAGAGACCAGCCAGACCAAGGTCCTCAAGCAACTGCTGATGCTCCAGTCTCTAGAGTAGAGAACACCTCCCTTTTCCCTCCACCTTCACACCCGTTATCACTTCCACCTTCTCCATCCATCACCTCCACTTCCTGTCCCTAAGCTCCCCCTCACCTCCCCTTCTGCTTCTCCAGCAGAGCTCTGGTTCAGCTCAGTCAGCCAGACAGTCCATCCGTCTTGGGCTGCCAGTTCTGCTGTTACTGGCTTATTCTTCATTGGTGGAGACCGTGAAAACAGTGCACCAATCTGGCAACCATCCCCCCTTTTATCTTCCTTCAGTGTCACTATCCGTGTAGCTAACAAGCACCATGAAAAATAACTGTGTTTGTCTGGGATTACCACAGCTTTCACTGCAGTCTGCTGAGAACCTGTTGAAGACCTACATCAGAGTAAAAGGGGTTGCTCTGACAAGTAGAGCCTTGAGGAGGGCATTCTGGGTATTTTAGTCTTAGTGTCTCACTCCCCTGTGAATATGGAACGTGGTTCAAATTTTGTTTTACATGATATTGATGTACAAGACTGTGTTGATTATGTATCTTATGTGGTTCTGTCTTCTAGCCAATATGATATAATAGGTTAGGCGCCCTTGATGTGTATTACGTAGGACCAAGAAAATAAAGGGTACCTAAAGTGCAATCTTTTCATTGAAGTCACTCATCTCAAGCACCAGGTCTGTCTGACCCTGGTGACTGCATATGGTGCTTGTTAGCTACACCCCAGTAATCCCAACATAGACTGAGTGATGGACAACACAAAACCAAATAGAAATCCCAGTCAATGGAAATATATAGCGATATATTTGAGGTAATAAGGCAGTACTGTGCAGTTTAGTTTTTGTATGGTGTATGGTATGTATACAGTGTATCTTATGTGTGTTTGAAAGTTGAGTGCTGCCCATTCCAAACCTCTAAGCCCCATCCTCCTGCCCAATGTCCTGTGGTCAAGTACAAATGCATTCAGGTTGGAAATGATTCCATTTCAAACCCCTCCCAGTTTCTCATCCCAGTTTGAGCTGAGGTGTCCTTACTGACCAGTGGCTTAATGAAGAATGACCACTACTATGGGAAGGGTTGCCATTCTTTTTACAACCCTAAAATGTGTCCTTTATTATATTCTTTCCTTGAGGCAACATCTGATCTAAAGAGTTTAGATTGGTGTGTTTGCTTCCATGCACAGATGTGACCAATGCAGCCCTCATAAGATAAGTGATTTCTGAGAGGTTGATTGGATGCACTCTACGAAGACCCTATAGTCTGCTTCCCACCCTCTCCCTCACCATCCTTCAACCTCCGACATTCACCTTCACATTTTTCATGTGATTAAATGGTCTATGTATTTGTTTTATTTGGCTGTAGTGAGAGATGTACTGCTGTCCCCGCCCCTTGAGTCAGTTAGGTAATGAGGTGTTTAGGTGTTTCATCATCATGTTGGTCAACCGGCCATGCTCTTGTGTATTCCAGTCGATGTATATAAAAAAACAAACATGAAATACAAAAATTGTTTTAAAGACCTGAACTTTGTTAAACGTTTTGATGTTCTATGTCAATCCTTTTTTGTTAACTCTACCTGACTTTTTAATGGAAGGCAGTTTCCATAAGATTGTGTGGTCCCATAGGACCATCTGGTGGCGGTGAAGCAGCATAGCTCCCAGCAGAAGCCCACTATTCCACTCACCGATGAAGTAATTTTCTCCCAGCCTACAGGACATCAATAAGCTGATCAATATATCCACTTATGCTGCATTAACCCTCCCTTGCTGTTACTGCATTGACCCATGGACATTACATCTGACCATTACACCCTCAGAGCCGGACGTGACAGATGTGGTCTGTGATATGCTGCCCTGCCCCTTCCAGCTGTCTGGACTCTGTATTGGGTTACTGGTTAAGGACTATGGAAGTAGGAAGACTACAAGAAGTGATGCAACACCATGGACAGTGGAAGCTAGAGAAAATATAAAATAGTTGGACTCATAATGGTCCTAGTAGGGAATAGACCTAATAAGACTACAGGAAGTGTGCTGTAGCACAACTTACTGATACTATACTTAACTGATTGAATAACTACTTACCCATTCTGCTCCCATTGATATAAACCAAGTACATTGGCTAAGAATGACAGTCGTGTTTCTGTCATTAGAGCACCATTGTTTTACTACAATGTGTGTTTAAACTGGAAACGGGTAAAGAAACTTTGTTGAACAAGACTCAGAAGAGCAGTGAGATATCACGACACAGAAAACTAACGAATAGCAGCAAATGGGATATAAACAAAACAAAATACTTGACAAAAAAAACAGGGCAAGAAAGTTTAATCCATAATCCTTTCATATCAATGGGGAACACATTTTATTTACACCACAGATTCACTCCAAATGTACAGTAGTTTTGAAGGCAGTTAAATCATACCGGTTACTAAGCAACAACTGAGTTTCTGAATAGGGGGAGGAGGGTTGGGGTTCAGACAAAAACAAGATCAATCTATCATCACAGCCACTCCAGTCCTTAGAAAGCTTCCCAGACAAGACAAAATCAATGCATGTACTGGGTACTGTTCAGAAACCTCAAGTGGAGATAAAATCGCTTTTCTGAATTGAAATAAACAAACAGCAACAATGTAAGCTTTTTGCTTTCAAAATCAGCCATGATTACTGAGGACTTATATTGCTGGCTGAGAAGAGACAGTCTCCGTGCGGCACATTTGAAGGCTTTAAGACGAGTGGTCTTATGAGTGGAACGATGAGCCAAGCAGGGTTCATGAACAGACAGAGGGGTGGGCTGTGGGAGTGATGTCATCACTAAGAGACACAACCAGGCACAGGGTAAGGAGGAAATCTCAGTTGTTCTTTAGTAGGAAATGACCCCACCTTTGCTAATTAAAGTTACATAGATAATTTCAATCAATATAAATTTGTACAGTTCTATAGTAAAAGTATATAAACTCAACGCCTCAAATGAAAAGTGCACTTGCAGTTAAGGAACAGAGACATGAAAAAATTGCGCAAAAAATTGACGTTTAAAAACAACAAAAAGCTAAAGTATAAAATGGTCTCTGATTGATGTCACAATTAAATGTGTCCTGTTTAAACTATCACTCATACCATGACAAACTACCTGGAGGAGCCTGGCAGCCAAGAACCTGGAGGTGCGTTTGATTTACCTCTTGGCTGGAGCTTGATGCAACCGTTCCATTGGTCTGATTACTGGTAAAGTAAATCAAACGCATCTCAATTTGTGGTATATGATATGAGATTGGTGTGAGTACAGGTTGTTCCATGCAGGAAACAGTGTACAGTACATCCACAAAGCCATGTATACTTTCTCTAATAAGGCTTTCTCCATAGTGCATTCAACAAACCTTGAAACATGGTCCTCAATTTGGACTCTAACTACAAATACATCTAAAGGGACAATGTTTAGGAAGCTTGTCCTTATAGATATTTGGGTCATTATGATAGGATAAACCTGGTCTCCCTCCTCCTTCTAAGCCCACCTCCCACCTGCTCATAGACCAACCAGACCAGAGAGAATCACCAATAAAGAGATCATTGAGATCATGAAGAGAGTCCTCAGTTCCCAACGGCCCATTCAATTGGTTAAACCAATCAGCTTGTTTGTGTTTGGATCAGAAAGTGGCAAGACAGCCAATGAGGTGAGGGTCAATTTAGGTCTGGTTATCATCACAGTGTGGATGGGAAGAGTTAGACAGAGGTGCTCAGTGCAAATCAAAGGATTCAGTTACCATGGTGAAATCAAATTATTTAGTCACCATGGCAAAGTTAGTTAAATGGCTGGGTTGTCACCATATATAACTAGTATAGTTGGTTGTACCTGTGGTGTTGTCAAGGCAACATGCAGTTACAGTTGTTTATAAACAAGAAGAAATGTTTTAGAAAAAAAAATGACCCTCTATAACTGACATTCAGCTGGAGATGAGAATGGTAAGGATGATGATGGTGTGTGTGTGTTGATAAAAACAAGGGCGAGGCTTAAAAACAGGACAGTGGCCCTACACATGACCCTCGAGCCTGATCTCTCTCCCTCAGGTCACCAGCACAGTTTGCACTGTGGGGTTTCCCGGGCCATGTCACAGGGTCCAGGTCAACCCCAAGATGTCCTCCTCAGACAGGTAGTGCTGTCTCACCAAAGGTCAGGGGTCGGAGGTAGTCTCCATGATGACTGGTCCAGGCGCTCCACCACAAGGAATAGGAGAAGAGGGGTAGGGGGATGGGGAAGAGGAGGAGGAGGAGTGGGCGGAAGGAGAGCCAGGAGAAGCAAGAGGGGTGAAGAGAGGAAAAAGGTGGGGAGGGGACGCTTAAGCACCCAAACACACTCAAAACTGAAGAGATTGAATTTAGTGGGGGAAAAAGGCAGAGAGGAAAAAGGAAAGAATTAGAAAGAAGACAGGAATGAAAACATTACAAACCCTGGCATCAGTTTAACCAGGAATCAGGAACCTGGAGTATCGGTCAGCTCACACTAACAGAACCTCTTTCCCCCTGCCTCATCAACAACATAGATAAAAAAGGACATGGTCTGGGCGCACTGCATGCTCATGTATATAAGCTACTTAGAACTGACCAGTAGGGGGCGCCGGGGCGTCCTAGCAGCTGCACTGGAGCTTGCTCTGTGGGGCCGAGCCTCTGGGCTGTCTGAGCTGCCTGAGAGAGGCATCTCCATACTGGATCCCTGAACCCATCCTCTCTGGGTCCAGCTCGCCTGGGGGGAGGGGGGGGGGGGTTAAGAGAGGCCGTCCCAACACACACACACACGCAGCTGTTCATTCCACTGATGTACATGACACAAGGTTCTACACACACTCACATGTTCATACACGCTTGCTTGCTTGGTCACACACACAAACACACACCTGAGTCTATCTTGGTGAGGATGGTGCGGGCACACTTGAGGAAGCCCTCCTCTACGTTTTCTCCAGTCAGAGCGCTGGTCTCCAGGAACATCAGCTCTGGGGGAAACAGTCAGCCACACACAGTCACTCACTTAGTCAGTCTGTCAGTTCACCAATCAGCCAATCAATCAGCCAATCAATAGGCCAATCAATCAGTCAGCCAATCAGCCAGCCAGTCAATTGGTCAGCCCGTCACTCAGCCAGCCAGATACTCAGTAAGTTAGTCAGTCACTTAGTCAGACACACACAATGATACTGTCAGCCAGCTAACCAGTCAAAGATGTTCAGTCAGTCAGACTTTCCTGCAGTATGTCGTCATTCCGAAGGACAAAAACAGTCTGTCAGTCAGTCTCACAGGGTAGGAAAGGAGGGAAGAGAAGATGAGAAAGAAAGGAGTGGAAAATAGAAAGGGAAGTAGGAGAGGGTGGTGGTGGGAGATGGGAGAGGAGAAAGAATAAGGGTGGAGGATGGAAAAGAGGAAGAAAGCAGTGGTGAAGGAGGAGAGGGGGAGAGGGCGTACCGTTCTCCTGGGCGAAGCGGGAGGCCTCCAGGAAGGTGACCTCCCGTTCAGCCCCCAGGTCCTTCTTGTTGCCACACAGGATGATGGCGATGTTTGGGCTGGCCAGGGTACGGGCGTCTGCCAGCCAGTTGGTCAGGGCATTGTAGGTCTCCCTGCTACAGGACACACAGGTGTCACACACAAACACACACACACACCTGTACACACACACACACACCTGTACATACACACACACCTTCTCCCCCCTTCTCATACCACAACACTGCTGAATGTTTTCTTTATGCCTCTCTCTTTACTCCCTTGTTCTCTCTCCCCCTGCTCCCCCCATCTCTGTTCTCTTGTCCTCCACTCATTTCTTCTCCTGTCTCTCAGCTGGCAGACTCTCCCTCTCCTCCTTCCCCCGTCTGAGCCGACAGGCTCTCTCTCCTCCACTCTCTCCTCCTCCTCCCTCCCTCCCTTCTGTCAGTTGACAGGGTGTAATGGACTGTATCTTTCCAGCCCTCTGCCTCCTGCCAGGAGACGCCTTTATATTACAGCACTGTCACTCTTTATCACTCTCTCTCTCACACACACACACACACACCCTGCTGACAAAACAATGGAGGGAGTGATTCAACAACTGTATCTTCTCTCCCTGTTCTCAGGGACCATGAGATGTTCTAAGCTGCATAATGTGTGTGTCTGTGTGTGTGTAGTAACCAGGGCCAGTAAGATGCAAATCAAGTGTTTTATCACTTGGGTATAAGTTTCATTATACATGGCTGGGACATGTCCCTCACACTTTTTGAAAATGGCTGATCTGTTTCCCACACTGTTTATTAACAACATATTCAATTGCGGCATCCTCGGTAAAAAAAGAGGAAGATGTCCCTTCCACGTCTGAAAACCAACCTACGCTCCTGAACTGCTCTATCCAGGTTCCTCCTCCTGATCCCGTCTGTGTGAGAGGGCAGTGAGCACTACAAAGAACTTGGTCCTTGCCTGTCATTGGTCCCTTACCTTGTGATGTCATAGACAAGAAGGGCTCCTGCTGCCCCTCGGTAGTAGCTGCGTGTCACAGACCTGGAGACAGACAGCAACGTCAGCCAATCACAACAAAGAACTACCTTACTTAACCAATGGTAACGCAGAGTCATGTGACTGCAAAAGAGTCAATGGGAGTACCTGAAGCGCTCTTGTCCGGCAGTGTCCCAGATCTGCAGTTTGACCGTTTTGCCACCGACGTTGACCACCCTGGAACCAAACTCTACCCCGATGGTGTGGTTCGAGTCCTGCTTAACTGGAGGAAGGAAGAGAGAGAGAGGGACACACAAGGAGAGAAAGTGGGAAATAGAGGGAGGGAGAGGAGGAGATTGAGGAAAGGAGAGGAAAGATGATAAGGGAGGGTGACGGTGGAGGGAAAAGGATAGAGAGCAAATGGGGAGAGAAACAAGGGGGAGAGACAGAAGTAGGGGGAGAGACAGAAGTAGGGGGAGAGCGAGAATAGAAGAGACAGAGCAGGAGGGAAAATGAAGAGTGGTTGAGGGAGGCAGGAGGGGGGAGGAGGAGATGAATAGCAGAGGAGAATTTCAACATGGTGGTTTGGAGGAATGCCTGATAAAACTGTCAGCAGCTCTACTTACACTTGTTCTCTATGAACTGGTGCAGGAGGCAGGACTTCCCTGTCCCAGCACTACCAATCACCAGGAACTTAAACAGGAAGTCTGAAAACACAAGGATCAGGGGTGCAGAAACACACACAACACAGGTGTCAAGGGAGAAACATACTGGTCTTTACAACTGCATCCTACCATAGGATGTTTAGGGCTTTAGGTTGTTTACAGTACCAACACAGTCCCACACAGCTGGTAGCACACACACAACTTGGCCTAGTTAGACTAGCTGGCTAATGGCTGCAGACTGTGTGTAAAGGCTACAAATAATGAGCTTGCTGACATGTTCACATTAACCTGTCACAGCCTGGAGAACTTTAAAAGAGTGTGCGTGTGCTGGGCTGTAGAGAGTAGCAGATCCTACAAGTCATTTGCATTATGTGTCTAGTCTCTTCCATGAGTCAGCCTGCTAGCGAATAAACACAACATGGCATTGATGAAGTGTGTGTGGGTGGGGGGTGGGGGTTTGGCTGATTGTCTTTACATATAAAGACAATTCAAATGGACATGCTAGAGCCAAATGCATAATTCCATACAAATCACCCTCGAGGAGCAATCAGCAGTGTCTCTCTGTGTGTGTCTGTGTTTACATAGGCAACATTATCTTGAGGCCTAGTTCCATGAACTTAGGAAACAAACCTACAGTGTAATTAGGAGAATAACTTTATAAATCTAGTCTACATTTTAGTTAGAACAAGAGCCTTTTAATCTAGTAGGGTTGGGAATCCTTTGGTACCTCACAATTCAATTCTTGGGGTAACGATTCGATAAAAAATCGATTCACAATTTTGTTGTTTTACGAAAAAAACAAACAATTGTAATCAAATTTCGATTCAATATATGCTTACATTTGATTCAAGTTTGCTGTTTAGTGTTACTTGTTTCTATTTGACTGTGATAGGCAGTTAAGTGTTGAAGAAAAAATATCCCAATGCATCAAAACCTTGAAATGTATAGTTTTTTAGCCGTTTAGTAAACTTATTATTATAAAATAATTAACAAAAAAGGAAGACATTTGTGAATTGATATGAATCGCTAGAAGACCGAATAGCGATTCTAATGCAAATCGATTTTTCCCCCACCCCTAAAATCTAGTGTACAGTCTGGTTAGGAGAAGAGCCTTTGAAGCAGGGGGCCTACAAGCCACAGTGGTGAGGATTGAGTTAAGGCTGAGGGCTGATACTATAAGTCCTAGCATTGAAATAAACACCCTCGTTAGAGTGACAGACTGTATTTGTATTTCTATGCCTGCCTACCTTACTGCCTGTCTGTCTGTCTAACTGTTTGCCTACCTTAATGTCGTTAAGGTAGGACACGTGCTGTGTGCCGGTCTTTCTGCCTTTCTGTCTGTCTATCTACCTGCCCTTCAGTCTACCTGCTCTCCAGATAAACACCTCACAGTTAGCACTGGAGCAGAGCCATTATCATTATCAGCCATTGTGTGGCTGGTTGTGTGTGTGTGAGAGTGTCTCAGTACAGGGCAGATAGAGAGAGGGGGAGATAGGAAGAGAAAGTGAATGAAAGAGGAGGAGGGGTAGGAGGTAGAGAGAACTCCCAGAGGTCCACACAGGGAGGTAGACAGGATGATGAGAGGACAGGAGGACGAGATCAATGAGAGACTATTACAGCAGCCATTAGAACTGTAGGCTCCACTACTGGCACTGACAAGGTATAGCATTACACATGGACACATGGAGGAGAGAAAGGTGCAACAGTAGAGGAGAGTATTATGGGTTTCCCAGCCCTATATAGCCATGTGTGGCGTTTTAAAAACACCTTCCAGTCCATAATAGTTTGTGTCAAATGTTATAAATATTGACTAAGCATACAGAACACTCATAACCTAATGAGAACCAGGTATGTTTACAAATGATTGGTGTGCTACTTATTGTAATGCTTACTGTCATGTTGGCAAAATGGGTTCGAAAAATAATGTAACATTATCATCATCTATTCTTTTACATCTTGCTTGCAAGTTGTTCTCTCACCACATCAGACGACATATCCTATGTAGTTGACTAACGTGAAAGTTGTAGCATGATAATCTTGAAAGTTCCTCCTGTAAGTAGGCTACTATATCCGCAAACAAAATATGCTATGCCAACATATGCTTGCCAACTTTGCGTTGGCAACATTTCAGAATTCACTCCCAATTTTACAATTTTAGGAAACAAAAGTCAGCACATGACTAGACTTTACAGTGTGGCAAAACAACTTGATTTTGAAGAAACATTCAAGAAATGGGTAATCCTCATCACCATCTTGCTATAGTCTAGCTACCTGCTAACATCTTTCCTGACCGGGCGTGATGTTGGCTTATTAGAGACGCAGCTTTAAAGACTAGCTAGCTAGCTAAGTTAGCTAACGTCAGAATGCTAACACCTACCATATGTTTCAGACATGGCGGCCCTCTTTGGAGTGCCCTGTTTTAGATGGCTGACTTCTTGTCGTTCTTAGGTGGGTTGACTGTTTCTTTTTTATTCTCTAAAGATATCTTGCTTAGTAAACCCCGACTGATATTGTCTTCGACACACCGTTTCCCTATCCTCAACGCAGCCTACACAGAGCAAACGTGATGACGTTCGCCTGCGGTTACGTTGTAGTTGCGGCAACTGTCCACACGATGGCAGGCAAAGACTTGGGCAAAGTACAGCGTATCAAAGGAGATTACTAAGAAAGGATAGGATAGATCATATTGACGTTTTGTCTTGACACCTGACGCAAATAAATAGGCTATTTTCGATTTTTCGATTTTTTATCGTATTTAGTGTAGATGTTTGAGGGTATAGGTACTTGTTATTGGGGGTGGGGAATTTCGGGTGAGGGATTCTACAGACATGCGCTTGTGAGTCTAGTTTTTTCTTTTGGAAACAGTGAAACAAAGCAGTGTCTTTGAGGTTTCCATGAGGAATGCCTGTATTCCTGCTTTTCCATTCATCACCTTTCAATACTGTCTGACACATACACACACACACACACACACAACCACACACACACACACACACACACACACAGACACACACACACACACACACACACACAGGACCGCCCAAGGGCAACAGGTGATAAATTACAGAGCCCTCCATCTCCATCTCTCTTGTAGTTCCTCTGTCTTTGTTCTGGCAGACTCAGACTCAGTCTCAGCCCCAGCCCCAGCCCAAACCCCAACCTCAGCCTTTCTCCCTCTCCAAGACTCCTCCCCCTCCCTCTCCTTCTCCCTCCCAGCCTTCTCCTACCACCCTCTCCTCCTCTTCCTCCCATCCCCTTCTTTCTTCTCTTTACCCCATCTCCTTGTTCCTTCCCCTGTCCCCTCCCCAGTCCCTGTTAACAGGTCTGTGTTCTCAGATCAGAAGCAGGGGGGGGGGGGGGGGGAGCTCTGTGTGGGACCGCGGATGTTTTCTTAGGGTGGGCCAGGAGCAAAGGTGTGTGTGTGTATTGTGTGAATACGATTGTGTGCATGTATTTTTGTGTGGATATGTGTGGGTTCTGTTGCATGTTAATGTGTGCACATGTGTGTGTGTGTGGTTTGACCTGGAGCAGCCTGTCCCAAACAAGAAGGCCACAAGACGGCATGTCCTGCAAGACTCACAAGCACAAGCACACAGACACGACAGGAAGAAGGGAGTGTGTTTGTGTGTCTGTATGTGTGTGTCTATGATTGTATGAATGTATGTGTATGCGTGTATGGACATGTGTGTGCATGTGTGTGTGTGTGTGTGTACGTATATGAGTGTGTATGTGTGTGCAGGGGAAGTCCCCATCAGCAGACAATCCAAGGTGTTTATTGTCAACAATGAGTCAAGAGTTTCCAGAACAGTCCCTTCAGTCTCCAAGCACAGGTGTGTTTGGGACCCATCACTGTAAACAACAAGGTTTACATGACATGACTAACTCTGCCCAACACAAAGAGATCACAGACAGCCTGTTGTTTAACTGCAGACAACTGGCTCATTATTCATCAGTAAAACAGCATGTGTCGAGTACGTGTGCAGACATGCACATTTGCATATCGGAATACTGCACTTTGTCCACGAGGTGTCATATGGACAGCTGGGATAAGAAGTCATCTTTCGCCTTCAAATTCCAACCGTCAGAGCGAACGTGAGGCAGGGTGACATCAGCAGGACTGGGAGAGGAAGAGAGAAAAGAGACATAGAGAAAAAAACAGAGTAAAGAAGGAAGGATGGGTAGTTCTACTGCACTCTACTGTACTCTACTGTACTCTATTCTACTTCAGCCAGTTGTGTATCTGTGAGTCGGTACTCTCTCAGCAGTCTGCCCCCCCCCCCCCCAGGCCAAGGAGGAGCAGACAATCCAAGGACAAAGAGAGACAGCAGGCTCATTGAAGGAAGAGAGTGGAGCGTGGTCTTGGGATAGCTTTAATGGCTTATAGGAGAACAGAGGTGGGTGAGGGATGCCTATATCTGGAATATTGTATGATGCCTTGGGGGAGTCTTCCAGTGGTTCTATTTCTGTGGAGGAAGAGAGAATGGAGAGGTTGACCTCTACTCTGAGAATCTGACATTCTGAAGAAAAGGTCACATTCTAAAATGAAATTTCTACAGAGACACAACAAGCAGAGAAGCGATCCAGAATAGAATGTTGGCATCAGAACCCGCCCAGATATCCTGCCTTCTATTGTTATTGCAGCACGTTTTTTGGCAGATTGTTAACTTATTGTTCTTTGTTTGCCCAGTTGGCACACTGATAACAGTATAAGAAGAAGGGAAGAGAGAAGGGGAGGAGGGGCAAAAGAGGAGAGAGGGGTGGAGGTGGGGTAACTCAAGGTGGGAACATTGATTGAGGAGGACGGGGGAGAAAAGTAGAGGAGAGAAGAGGAAGAGGAGAGCAGGAAGGGGAACAGGTGGGGTAGTTAGGAGTGTGGGAAAGGTGAGGGTAAGAGAGGGCAGGGGTTGAGAGAGGTGAGAGGTTAAGAGAGCGCACAGGCCAGGTTGTGTTTAGAGGATAGAATCTCCCTGACCTCTGAGCTGTCAGATCTGTATCTGACCCTCACTAACCTGCTCTGTCTAAAGATAACACCCTCCCTCTCCTCCTCGCCAACCCCCTCTTCTCCACCCCTCCTCTTCTCCACCCCTCCTCTTCTCCACCCCTTCCTCTCATCCTCCTCTCACTCCCTTTCCACCCTTCTCTCTTATTCTCTTCTTCTTTTTCTCTTTTCATACTGTCACTCACTCCTCAACCTATAGAAAGAAAGACAGTGAAGGAGATTAAGGAGAAAAAGACTGGAGGAATGGAGATAACGAGGAGAGAGAAAGAGAAAGAGAGAAAGAGGTGGGTAAAAGAAAGAAAAGATGAGTGGAAGAGTTTCAGTAATGCAGACTTTAGCCTGGAAACTTCTCTCCTCTGACCAGCACCATCACTTCCTGCTTGTGTATACACAACCTGCACTGAGATCCTCCTATCACAATCTCACAATAACTTACATTAACATTTATTCATTTAGCAGCTGTTTTTACCCAAAGCGACTTACAAGAGAGCTTTAAAAAAAATGCATAGGGCAATGATCATAAGGAGCCCCAAAAACATTGCGGGTAGCTAAAACACAAAGCATACATTGTGAAAAGCAAATAAGTGCCAATGGGTGGAACCAGAAGAGCATGTAGTTACATTTCAATTAAACAACATGATCCTCGAAAGTGCGTAGAGTGTACCTGGAGGAAAGCAAGCAACAGTAATATGATTCACAGCGAGTTCAAGCACACTAACATCTGATCCAACAAATATTTCTTAAGTACTGTTAAGTAACTTTCATTAGTAGCATCACAGAACTTTCAAGAACAAACTGTGATTTCATCATTACCCCACACCTATTGCTAAATGCCAGATCCAGCAGCCAGCCTGGCACCATCGTTAAAAGCCTCGCCAGACAAAAAGCTGAACCATCTTGCAAAACTCACAAGCGAGAAGCCTCACGATCATTTAGAAAGAACTCACCCCGCCTCCCACTGAAAAACATGGCCCTAATTAAAGTCATGAATCATGCTGCAGCGTTCGACAGTGCGGACACATGACGGGGGTGGGGCTGAGCTGCATGGCTGGGTGCTGCTGGATCGGACTTGTCCCAGAGTCTGAGGTGATGTCATACAAACTGAAAAGAACGCAGGCAGAGAAGTGTGAGGGGGGTACGGGCAGGGGGAGAGGGATAGAGAGAGAGAGAGAGAGAGAGAGAGAGAGAGAGAGAGAGAGAGAGAGAGAGAGAGAGAGAGAGAGAGAGAGAGAGAGAGAGAGAGAGAGAGAGAGAGAGAGAGGGAGAGGGATAGAGAGAGAGAGAGAGAGAGAGAGAGAGAGAGAGAGAGAGAGAGAGAGAGAGAGAGAGGGAGAGGGATAGAGAGAGAGAGAGAGAGAGAGAGAGAGAGAGAGAGAGAGAGAGAGAGAGAGAGAGAGAGAGAGAGAGAGAGAAGACGGGGGAGTGAGGGAGACTTTCCAGATTTAACAGTAGCTAGGGGATAACAAATCTAAAAGTAATTTTCCCTCCCTCTCTATTTTCCTTCTCTTTCTCTTTCTCTGTTTCGCTGTTTGTCTTTCACACACATTCACCTCCTCTGTCTCACCCCCCTTTCCTCTCCTGTCCCTCTCTTTTAAAATCCACTATTTGCCACTCTCACACCTCTCTCTCTCTCTCTTTCTCTCTTTTAATTTCTTTCTCTCTCCTCAGGTACAGGGTAGTAGGCCCCTCGGGCACTTCTCCCTGTCAGGGAATCAGTATCCATGCAAAAATTGTCCATCCATCCCATAATGATCTGGGTAGAGCAGAGAAGGGAGGTAGCGTACACGACTCGCCATGGTAAAAGTGTTTAAAAAAAGAAAGAAAGAAAGAAATCGACAAATATATCTTCCAGGTGGTCTTGTATTTGAGGTAGTAGATCTTACAGTGAATAAGAGAAGCCAAGTCCCCCGCTAAGCCTTCTGGGATGTGAGATCTCTGCTCAGAGTGCATTGTGGGAAAGGCTATATCTAGGTCTGTGGGTCCCATCCAAAGTTCTAATAAAATCAGTATGAGCTGTGAGCTTGTGTGTGTGTGTGTGTTAGCCGGTATCTGATACAGTACGTGTGAGCGTGTAAGTGCTTGTCCTGCCTATCTCATCTTGGCCTGGCCTGGGGCGCTGTCAGAAACGGAAAACAGTCGTCCCTCAAAAATGATGTCACAGCCTCAAGGGATGACATCACGGACCACAGGTCCACCGGCAGGTCACACATCTGCTCACTCACGCCCAGTCTCCATGACAACACCTTGACAATTCCTCGACAACCTCCCTCATGGCAAAGACTTAGAGTGAGCAATGTCCAGTGTATGTGAACCTGCAGTGCTTGACCAGAGAGATTGCTGGGTCTAGATCCATGGTGCCCTTGGGCAGAAAACAACGGGGGAGTGTTGTGAGTGGATTTGGATCCCATATATTCTGGGGACAAGCTGGGACCTGGGAGACAAGACACTACATGGGGCTAATGGAACCTGATGTTTCCTGACCCTGCTGGGACTACAGGTGAAATATGAGAGAAAGAGAGAGAGAGACAGACAGACAGACAGACAGACAGAGACCGAGAGAGAGAGATGGATAGAGACAGGTCAGAGATCTGTGCTCCACAGGTCAGTCTGAGGTTAGTTTCTGTTCTGATCACTCCAGGTGCACCAAAGTGAAAACACACACACGCTCAAACAGCACTCCCAGGTGCACCACACCTGTGCTTTGGTGCACATGCTTGCACAAAGGTAAGTGTGTTCCCCTCCCCCCCCCTCTCCACTCTTGTCTAAAGCCCCTCTAATAGTTCACTCATCCCACATCCCCTCAAAGACTCTGTTCACTCCCTCACTTCCCTCTGTTGCCCCCACTAATCTCTCCCTTTCTTCTCCTGCAGATGGGTGACAACAGTGTGTGGGAGTGAATGTGTGTCAGTTGGTGTGTGCGCAAGTGGGTCTGTGTACGTGTGTGTGCACGTGTGCTTGTGTGTGAGTGGTTGCGGCGGTGGCTGCAGGATTTGACTGTTATTAGTAATGATAGCACCTAGAGACGTGTCCTGTTTTCACAATGTTAGTCTAACAAAGGTGTGCGGGCAACTATACAGGTGAGTGTGTGTGTCTGTGTTAGAGCGTGTGTGTGTCTGCGTGTGTGTATAGGTACATGCCTGGGTGGAGCTGTAGACACATCAGTGCAGCTGCCAACAAGGAGAGCCCTTTTAGGATGCATAGAAAATCAACACACACACACACACTCATGCACACAGTACATAGGTGGAGCAGCATGTTGAGACAGGCAGAGTGTGTGTGAAAGAGACCTGGTCTGTGTCAGTCTCTGCTCTCTGTCATCCAGGTTTCATAAGAAGAACACTCAACATTCTCTTTCTGTCCCCTTTGCCCTCTTCTCCCTCTCTACCTCCCTCCGTCTCTCCATCATTCTCTCCCTGCCTCTCTCCCTCCTCTCCCTCCCACTACCTTCCTCCTCTCCTTCCTCCTCTTCCTCCTCTCTCTTTCCTCCCCCACCATCTTCACTGTCCTACTCAGGTGAACACTCAGGGATTGTTTCCATGTGAGGGATCTGACACATTACCCTGAAAGACCCTTCATTAAGAGACCAAAGCCTGGACCAAACACTAGGCCTTTAGAAGCCTGGGGTTAGATTAGCAGGGCACACTGGCCCAAGTGGCTTGCCTCCAGGGCTCTGGAAGGCAGGTCAGTAGAGGACAATGGAAGCAGAAAATGAGGCATTGTAGAAGTGGTGAGTTTAAGGGCTGAGTAGGGGCTTTTGGAGTTGACTTGAGATAAGTGACATTTTGGCTGACCCCTTTGTTTATTGTTACCATGGCTACAGTGTGGATTGGG
The DNA here is from genome assembly GCF_021917145.1 of Hypomesus transpacificus. Lineage (NCBI taxonomy): Eukaryota > Metazoa > Chordata > Actinopteri > Osmeriformes > Osmeridae > Hypomesus > Hypomesus transpacificus. Next base: position 9,101,920 of record NC_061074.1, on the reverse strand, counting down.
ACACACACACACACACACACACACACACACACAGAACTTTTCACAACATGTGCCCGCACAGACTCTTTGCGAACACACACATACAGAGACACATTCTCAAACACACACACACACACACACACACAGCCAGAGGCTAGGACAGAAGAGACCCCTGGTGGTCTCCCTGTAGGGGTCTCCAGTGGGCGGTACAACAGCCTGGTTCCCGCGTCATGACCCCCCCCTGGGCTCCCACGGACCGGGGGGAGGATGGGGGGGAGGACGGGGGGAGGACGGGGGGAGGACGGGGGTCATGCCAATGGCAGTTGGTTGTCATGCCAACAACAGGCTCAGTCTACAGTTTGGTGTTCTTGGATAACTGTATCGTTGGGGTCAGTTATTTGATTACTTTTCTATTAAAATAGTTAGTTAAATTATATTTTAGTCACGCTGCCACACTCGACCGCACCAGAGACTTTGTCGGGCCCGCTGCTGGTAGTCATGCCAACGGCACATCTACATAGGCAACTTTGTTTACCACTGAAAGTACAGCCGTGATAGGTAGTGTTCTGTTTAAAGTCAACCTTTGATGCTGTGCGGATAACACAGGAAACCAGATCATGGACAGGTCAATATGACGCCTTGTGTGACATTGTTCATTTTTCTTTATGTTTTTCAGTGAATCGAGCTGAACTCTGTTTAAGTACGGAGATGAGCTCTGTTCCTTGAAATGAAGCTGTCCTGCAGGCAGGCTGGTGAGAGGCTGCTGTGTGTTGTAGAGTAGAGAAGCTGGCTTGTCTGGGGTTGGCCCTCCCCACCTGGGAGTCTGACAACAGCTGCTAAGGATTCCTCTATCTAGCATGGAAAATATGACTGCGCTGGACAATCGCCATGATACTGTGTGTGTGATGGGTGTGATCGCTTTGTGTGGTGTGTGGGTTCACTGTGTGTGTTGGAGATTAAAGAAGCTTATTTGAGTTTAGTTTGCCTGTACAGTGTGCTGATTCAGCCAATTCCATTCACTGAACAGAGTAGTGTTTGTGTCTGTGTGTGTCTGTGTGTGTCTGTGTGTGTATGTGTGGGATTGAAACATTTCATTTCCACATTAATCTCTTAATCACAGAGACCTCCTGGAGGCTTGTCTCCCCCCTCACTAGCTTTCCATGATGTCACTTCCTCTCAGAGAACCCCTCTCCCCCACACCAAAGTCCTGTATACAGAAACGCACACGTGCACAAGCACACACACACAGCGGATGCCATCTTCCCACACCTTTTCATTTGACCATGAGATCTGTAACTTACGATACTGGGATCCTACTGCTGTCTCCTGCTCGGTCAGTTTCACCTCTGCACCCTCACAACCATCAAAACACAAGAAGAAGGCAGGATCTATGCACATGGATGTCCTCAAAGTGAATCTCAGACTCTTAGAATCACAGTCTAAGGTGTGTGTTCAGATAGGTTAGCCAAGTTCACATGGAACCAGGGGCGAATTTAGGTTCCCACTTTTGGGGGGGCTGAGCCCCTAGATAAAACCTAGAATTTTTCCTGTGACCCAGCAAAACCAGGGGCTGTTCCCCCAGAAGATTTTTTTTTCTTCAATATCCTTTTAAATAGTGTCCTCCAGTGGGTTTTAGAAAGAGAAATTAACACATTTGGATTTCAAATATGAAAGAAAAAGAAAATCTCCAGCCCCCCCAAAATAGGGCTGGACACGCCCATGCATGGAGGAGCGATACCTCCCATTCACACGCTCCCCTCTTCCCTCCTCTGAGATACCAACACCAAGCAAACACCCACACGTGCACACACACGATCACAAGTTCACACACAGGAATATCCGCAACATGCCTAAGCCCTATATGCACATACACACACACGATATACACCACCACCCCCGCCCCCCCAACCCCGCACACTCATCCCCGACATGCCCAAACCCAGCCTGTGTTGCATCAGTGTGTGTTGAGGGTGTGGTGTGCAGCCACAGAGGCTCTGTAGTGTAACACTGCAGGACCAGGCCCTGGTACAAGCTGGGGGCATGTCTTACGCAATCATGAGGAGGTGTGTGTACTTCTGATTGTGTGTGTGTCTTAGGACTTAGGACTGGTGTGTGTGCGCGTGCATGGAGCACCTCACTCCTCTGAACCTGTACCTTGTTTTTTCCACAGTCCCGCCCACCTTGCGTGGCCTCTCCCCTCTTGTTAAGCCCCTCCCAGACTGCTTAGCTCCTCCCACGCCCTCATTTCGAAAGCCTGGAGGAATTAACCAGTTAAATAAGCAGTCACCCGCCCCTCTTAAACCCCACTGAGGCCTGCTGATATAACACTGGCTAGACAGCACCAATAAACCTCCTGGAGCAAAAACACAGCATGGGGTCACAGCTACCACACACATGCACACATGCACACATGCACACATACACACACGTGCCCACGCACACATACACACACTCGAATATCCTCCTGCAACTGTGGTCTTATCTCTCTCTGGACAAACACCGTCACGGACGGAGGAGTAATGGACCCAATAAATCATAACTGTAACTGACACCAATGGGGAGCCCCTGTCCTTCTGACCCCTCATCACTGTGAGAGAGAGAAAGAGAGAGAGAGAGAGAGGAAATCAGGACGCCTGCACCCCTTCCTTCTGACGGTGCTACACCATTAACGTGCAGGGCCGCACGTTTCCCACACACCACTGGGGCTGCCCCCCGACCTCTGACCCAGGCCGGGGGGGGGGGGGGGGGACGACCACCCAGCCAGGCACTCAGCCTCTCAGAGACTCTATTGGGGAAAAAGGGGAGGAGGGGGAATTGGAGGAGAGGGAGAAGAGGAAGGTAGGAAAACACATGACAGTCCCCTGTCTCTATCCACACAAAGAGGGGGAGGAGGAAGAGTCGAGAGAGTTGACGGAGTAGGGAGGGTGTGGGGGAGCAGGGGGCCGGTGTATTAAGAGTGTCCTGGGGTGAGGGTCTGTATACACGCTCAGTAGTTTAGGAGGAGGAGATATGGGGGAGGGGTGGATTATGAGGTGGGTTCAGGGTTGAAGGTAAAGAGGTTTAAGCTCTCTATCCGAGGGAAGGGGAGGGGGGGCAGCAGAAAGGAAGGGGGGGGGGTCACTAAGTACTTCATTAGGGAACAGAGGAAGGTCAGAGATCCTAAACACTGACATCTGTGTAAAGGTTCCTCTCTGTCTCCTGTTTCCTTAGACACACACACACACGCATACCCATACAGACACAAACACATCCTCTCTTGTCTCTATTTGGGTAGAACTTCATAAGAGTAACGTCTATGCATCCTGACTGGTCTTTAAAACAAGGATGCACAAAAAAAAGAAGTGGGCAGCATTTGGATGGAACAAGGGTTTTAGAGTGGAGGGATGTCATGGAGGTTGAGAGAGTAAGAAGGAGAGAGTGAGAGGTATGGATGGAGTGTGAGAGTTCTGTGTCTCTCTCAGGTTGTAAATCTCTCTTCATCACCTGCTGGATAGTGCTCCAGGGTGTTCTTCCAGCCCGGAGGCAGAATAGGCAGCGTGCCAGATAGTGGTCCATGGTGGGTCTCCCAGGCTGGGTGTTCTCCTGTTTCTCCTTCAGAGCCCTTCTCAGAAGCTCATGTCTAACAGACACAGAAAGGAAAATGAACTGAGAACAGGGAAAGCAAGAAAGCAAGAAAGCAAGACAGAAAGTATACACAATGAACTGACAGGAATGTGCCGGCAGGTAGAAAAGAGGCCCAGGAAGTTGCTGAACAATAGCAGTGTGTGTGTTTGCGAAGGTGAGTGTGTGTTTGAAGGAGTATACGTGAGTGTGTGTGGCTGTGTGTGGGGCCGTGTGTGGTGTGAGTATGTGTGTATGTCGGTATGTGTGTGTTTTTATTTGAAGATGTGTGTCTTCCTGCGTGTCCAGGGGTGTATGTTTGTGTGTGAAGGTGTATGTGTGTATTTGTGTGTGTATTTGTGTGTGTAGTGGAGGGAGACATATCTTCTTACCAACCACCACTTACCTGTTCAGTACCACAGTCACTCAGGGAGCAGGCCTCAAAGGGAGAGGCATCAATGGCTGCCATTCATATCAGCACTGGAATGTGTGTGTTTGTGTGTGTGTGTGTGCGTATATGCTTGTATGAATGTGTGTGCATGTGTGTGCATGTGCATCAGTGTGTGGTTGTGTGTGTGTGTCTAAGCAGCCACAGTTGTTGATGAATTGATGCAGGGATGAGATAGAGAGTAATCTGTCAGACTCGGGTCAATTACAGAGTAAAACAAACAATAGTGTTTGTGAATGACCAGACGGTCTGCTGCAAGGCAGTGATTAAAACTGTGTGTGTGTGTGTGTGTACGTGTGTGTCTACTGTATGTGTGTGTAGTGCATGCATCCCTCTTCCTGAATGAGCTGTTCTATCCGACATATAATTACTAAACACTGAGATAAGGAGATAATTGTGAAGATCTCTGTTCCACATACACACATTTAGACACTATCTGCAATTGTACAGAATCCCAGAAGTTGATCTCATCTTACACTGATCGCAACTGATCAGACAACCTTCTAACAAAAACGTTGTTTTGTCAAGATCTGACCACACCTGGCATTGGTTTAGAAGTTGTTACTACGGCGGGTTGCTATGACGGGTTGCTTGAAGGTTAGTAGACGAACAGTCTCTCTCAGAAAAACACAGAGGCCCACAGCCAGCAGCAGGGGTTAGAGGTGTGTGTGTGTGTAACAGCAGCAGATGTTGGAGTGTAACGTGATCTCTGTTCTTCTCCCTGGGGTGAGACAGACAT
>NC_061074.1:9034682-9097054 GCF_021917145.1 Hypomesus transpacificus | reverse complement strand
GGAAAAGGAAATACGATTGCTTCTTCAGAATTTCCTGGAAGGCCAAGTCAACAAAGGGTCAATATGTCAAACGGCTTTAGCATGGCTAAAATAGTCACGCTAAAAATCTGAAACAAAACGGAGGGTTGAGTATTTTGCAACAGTAGCCTCACCATCAAATCGATTCCGTAAACTCCACAATTGATAAGGAGCTATCGTGTCTGGTTTAAATGACTGATCTACAGAAAGCGAGCCCTACAAAAGTATTGTGAGGCATTAATACTGCGCTGTCTCATCAAATAATAAACCAGATGGGTTGTCTAGGTCTTAATGAATTACAAAATGGAATGACTGAAACAGTTTATGAATAACCAGACACATTATATCAACGAGTATCAACAATGCCCTGTACACTTGATACGCAGAAGTTAGATGTTGGATGAGTAGATGGATTGAATCAGTAGCTATAGCAGTGGGATTGGCTTTAAATGTGTCTGATTTGGACTCAGTCGCGACTACTTAGCAGCGCTGCTACACTAACACCAAAGTTTACATTATTGCTGCAAAGACACGGACGGGTAAAACTGGTTGGCCAACGTAGCTAGGGCAGCCAGTCATGTCCTCACTGGGGTAGCTAACCCTAGCACGGTTAGGTTGTTACGCATAAAACATGTATTAAGAGAACAAGTTGACTCACACTGTTGACTGTCAGCATCCATTTACCGGGCTCCGACACTGCGTTTAACGGGCGTGTGAACTGCATGAGAACAAGAATAAACAGCACTTTTGTCAGTAGCACTCGCTCCATGGCGCTGGCCGTTAGTAAGCTACCAGGAACAGGCTACGATGACAACTTTGAGCGCTGCTGTTGTTTCTGTCTTGGTGCGACGTCAGTAAGCAGGAAGATACATTACTTCCTGAATCCATCGTCTGGCAAGGTGCTCAAACGGAAACGCGGAAAACAAACATCCGCCCTCGCCTAAAACAGTGCTAATCTACCCCAGTGGCACCAAAACGGAAAGTAAACGAAAGTAGTCTACCACCTGATTAAGCATCGCCTTTTGTTTGAGATGTCCTCTTTGGAAGGCGTAATGTTGTAGATAATTTCTATATTGTCTATGCACATCCAGTAATTATTTTACAGTAAATAAACCTTACAGATATATTTTTTGTATTAAAAGAACATCCACGAGCTGTTCAAATTAATACACAGTAATATCTACGGACTGAAATATGATTCCTAGAAATGTTATACTACGGTTTATAGGACCCCGCGTCGCATTGCTCAACCTGGACCCTCCCGTGTGGGTGTGGAGCAATGATGATGCATTGAGAAAGAACGTAGATCGCCGCAGAGCAGGTTTTCTAGCAGTTGTAGGAGTGCCTCTCTGTCAGTCTCTTTAAACATCAGCAACGTTGCTGTCCCGGTAAGTAGCCTATCCTTATTAGCTTTTTGACTAAATTCAGCCTTTCCCTAATTTGTCCGGTGGTTTACGGTCGATTATGTTGTTCTTTATGTGTGTTCACATCTGCTGGGAAGTTTTTCCAGCAACATTTGGGATTGTTACGTACTTTCCGTTGAGCTGTTCTGAGATTTAGATTTCTCTTCATGAAGCGTATTTTTTCGTGTTTACGCAGATTTCCTATTAGTTCACCTCTAAAACAGCAATATGTTCCTGGCCAAGAGACTCATTGGAGGCATCCTTGATGTTGTGAGGTACGCCAACATAAATTAGTACACACATGCATACACACACAGACCTAGATTATTACAACTCATACTGGCTATTGATGAACTCTTAGTTTAACTTGCGGCCTTGATGCAAAGTGGGCAAGTCTTATATCTCTTTACTGTTTTCCTTCAACAGCAATATTGATCCAGGTCAATTTGTGCCATCAGACCCTGTAAGTAATCATTTTATCATTATGCTCTCATAGTATGATAGCTTTGGTGCCCTAACCATACTGGAAAGTTTACTCTGTAAACTTTACAGCAGTGTGTCTTTGTGTGACAGTAAGATTCCAGTGAGATGGATATGAATGTATATCTGTGTCTGGGAGCATTTGAGAGTTTCTAACAGTACCCGGTCTGTGTGTGTGTGTCTGTGTGTGTGTGTGTCTTCCAGCCTCCTCCTCGCAGACCGCTGGCCTACGGAGAGCAGAATGAGAGCGAAGAGGTGAAGAGGTTCAGGAAGGTATTTCACCAACTCGCCGGAGATGTGAGTATTGCTATGCTACATGCTAACTCTGACTGCACACTGTGCTGCACACTTACCTATCATACTAAGACAGTACAAACAACCAAGTATTAGGTGTACTATCAAACGTATAACATTAAATATTGAGAATGTAAACAAGCTTGCATTTTTGGAAATGTGTATAAGCTGTTTCTCAGCTTATTCACATCCACTGAAAAGGGCCTAGTCTGATTCAATAGCTGCAGGGAGTCCACCAGAATCACTGCTCAATCGGACCTGATGGGATTCAAGAAATGAGTGACTCACTAAGCAGTAGACACGTTGAGTGAACACACCCGGTGGTGATACAAACACAAGAAAGAATGTTTACTGCCTGTCCTTCCTCTGGTTTCTGTGTTCGACCCCATATCAGTGGTTTGCACCAGGGTTTCAGTTGAACCTGACAGACACTGGAATCAAGAGATAGCAAAGTGGACACATTGTCACTGTTGCACTTCGATCCATTTACATTTAGTCATTTAGCAGATGCTCTTATCCAGAGCGACTTACAGTACGTACAGAGACATTCCCCCGAGGCAAGTAGGGTGAAGTGGACACAACGTCATTTGGCACGGCCGGGAATCGAACTGGCAACCTTCAGATTACTAGCCCGATTCTCTAACCGCTCAGCCAGCTGACACGATCCAACGCATGTGCTTCTGATGTGGGCCTACGTCCCTCTGTGGTTCGTTTAAGTAGCGCTCGCGGTCGTTTTTTTTTTTTTCATACTTAAAAATTACTCGTATTTATCAATGGATTCCATGTCGGCGTGTTTTTCATCCTGGTACACGCCCTGTGTTAAAAAATCTGCATATCTGTCTGTCACTTCTCTCGTTTGTTTGTTTCCTCCCTCCTCCACCCGTCTTCCCCCCCATCTCTCTGATCCTGGGCCCCCCATCTCTCTGATCCTGGGCCCCCCATCTCTCTGATCCTGGGCCCCCCATCTCTCTGATCCTGGGCCCCCCATCTCTCTGATCCTGGGCCCCCCATCTCTCTGATCCTGGAGTATCAGGATGTTGAGGATCCTGACACCCAGCAGAGCTAGCTTGTGGGCCTGCCAGTAGCAGCAGTTGAGAGTGTCATGGTTGCTAGGCAGTAGGAGTTGTTTCATGCTTGATAACGTAACTGTAAAAGAGGAAATTCCAGCTCCCACCCAGCGGTGATTCCCACCCAAACAGTTTCCTCTGAGGATTCCGTGTTCCGGAACCGTCTGTGCTCATGACGGCTGGGCTTCTGTATGTCGACCGCTAGTGGGACGCACAGATGTGAACTCTGAAATGAACAGAGCAATGCTGGAGTAAAATACTGAAGTTTGGTTTAAGATTGGGATGGTGTCGGTTTAGCAACTGGCAAGCTGAGAGACTGGTTCCTCCTCTCTCTCTCGGTCTGTCTCTCTCTCTCTGTCTCTCTCTCTCTGTGTGTGTAAATTCTTGCCATTGTCTGACTGGGCGTTTTCCAGCCTGTGTGTGTGTGTGTGTGTGTGTGTGTGTGTGTGTGTGTGTGTGTGGGTGTGGGTGTGGGTGTGGGTGTGGGTGTGGGTGTGGGTGTGGGTGTGGGTGTGGGTGTGGGTGTGTTGGGTTTGTATAGAGGGGCCTCTCTGAGTCACGGGGATACCAGTTCTGCGAGCAGGCAGACGGCTCTGCTATGTGCAGCTGAAGGTGGTTCAAACACAGGATAATCATCCTCAGACTTTGTCTGGGCCCTCTGCACACGAGGAGCAATAGACTTAAAGACATACCGTCCCTTTGGGTCATTCATTGAACTGAACATGTTGATTGTATTTAACTATCTATTGATGGAATTCAAGACACTAGTTTAGTTGTATGTCATGTCGTAATCGACCAAATCATGTGAGATGGTGTTTCTGAAAGGTTTATCAGATTATTTGCATATGTTAGAAGAGGCACTAACTAATACTCCTTTATTTATCTGTCTCTCTCTTACTCACTCTGTTCAGTTCAGAAAAGGCATCACCTGCATGAAATATATATGTAAATATGAAATTGTAATGATAATAGTAGAAGAATGAACAATAATAGTAATCTCTCTTTCTCTCCCTCTCTCTCTCTCTCTCTCTCTCTCTGTATCTCTCTCTCTGTGTATCTATCCCTTTCTCTCTCTCTCTTTGTATCACTGCATCACTGCCTCTCTCTCTCTCTTTGTATCACTGCATCACTGCCTCTCTCTCTCTCTTTGTATCACTGCATCACTGCCTCTCTCTCTTTGCATCACTGCATCACTGCCTCTCTCTCTCTCTCTTTGTATCACTGCTTCTCTCTCTCTCTTTGTATCACTGCCTCTCTCTCTCTCTCTCTCTCTCTCTCTCTCTCTCAGGACATGGAAGTGAGCCCCAAAGAACTAATGGACATTCTCAACAGGATCCTCGGCAAGCGTGAGTGCTCCTAGAACTGTCTTGTCATCACAGTTCTGTCTTTGCATTCTGTATTCTCAGTATGTGTGTGTGTGGATGTGGATGAATGTGTGTTGGTGTGTATGCACGTGTACATCTACTGAAGTACAGATGGGGATATTAAGACGGACGGATTCTCCATTGAGTCCTGCAGGAGTATGGTAGCTGTTATGGACGTATCCTTTTACCCTATTCACACACACACACACACACACATACACATGCTCACAAAACAGTTAGACCTTTAACCCTGAGCCTGCAGAGTGACAGCACAGGTAAACTGGGCTTCCATGAGTTCAAGTTTCTCTGGGACAACATCAAGAGATGGCAGGTTAGTCCAGTCTGCCCTCAGCCTTGTCTTTGCTATGTAAACAAATGTGCGTACGCAGACATAGGGATTTCCTTGAAAGGTTACACACATCAAAATACACAACAGTGTGTAGCCAGGAGGAGGTGTCAGCTCCGATCTTCCCTCCTCTTGCTTCAGGGCATCTACAAGACTCATGATGAAGACCGCTCAGGCATCATCAGTGCCACAGAGCTGCCCAGGGCCTTTGAGGCTGCAGGTGAGGCCAGACTGGAGGACCTGCCTCGGGTTCATGCCAGTGACGTAACAAGGACGATGTCTTCATTTAGCAGACACTTTTATCCAAATCGATGTGTGTGTGTGTCTGAGGGGGAGGGGGGGGGGGGGTACATCTCTTTATGTGTAGAGATGTACCCTGGTTCTGGTTCTGCTCCTGGTTTTATGGTTCTTGCTCCTGGTTTTATGGTTCTTGCTCCAGTTTTCTTAACCGGAGATGGTCTATATTGATACAAATTAAATTCCTTTGTCATCTGTGTGTCTGTCATCCCTCCATCCCTCACATCTCTCCCCCCCCCCCACATCTCTCCCTCCACCCCCTGATGCCGTCTGTGTCCAGGCTTTCCTCTGAACGACCAGCTGTTCCAGCTGATCATCCGCAGGTACAGCGACGAGCACGGGAACATGGACTTTGATAACTACATCGGCTGCCTGGTCAGACTGGACGCCATGTGCAGTAAGCCTCGCCCCCTTCTCTCATGCCCCCCCCCCCGTGGCGTTCCCTCCTGACTAGTTGGGTCTAGACCTCGGATGAAGGTTGTTGAAACTAACTGTGTGTGTGTGTCTCAGGAGCCTTTAAGACGCTGGACAAGGATAACAATGGAACCATTAAAGTCAACGTACAAGAGGTAGTATAGATTGATTGATTTTTTTGGACTGATTGAGTGATTTGTTGACTATTTGCCATCGATGAAGAACCTGCTGCAGCACGTATGCTGATATTTCTCTGATCTTTGCTTTCAGTGGCTCCAGCTGACCATGTACTCATGAACCTTCAGAGAACCAGCACAGTCATCTCGTCTCTCTCTCCCTCCCTCTCTCTCTACCTTTCAATCTCCCTCCCTCCCTACGTCTCTATCTCCCTCCCTCTCTCTCTCTCCCTCTCTGCTCTTTTAATGTGTTTAAAGCATCATGTCGCCACATTAGTCAAAGCTATGGTGCCAATGTGTGCTATTGCATCCTTTAGTCACCAGAGGGCAGCACTGGCCAACTCCGTTCTGTCATGTGCTCTTTCCAATGATTACAATGTAACTTTCATTAAGTTTCAAAGTAACACGGTGTCTCTTCTTCCTGGACATACTGTTCTGAACTACTTTGTAATGTAGTGTAACATACTCCAATAACCTAAATAAAAAAGCCAGTGTTGATACAAATCAATTATGGTGTCTCCTTTTTATATGAATGATACTCCAAAAGATCGACAATTTAAAGTGGGACCTTTCTCGTCATCTTTTGTTATTATAAAGTCAATTATCGATACTAGATAACTTGAATCCTCTCCATAAAACACGTGGAAAATGCGATGTCTTTCTAAAAGTGTTGTTAGGCTCCAGTCTAGACGTCGTGTAATTGGAAACCGGAAAGAGCTGCCAGGCTATAGCTTACCTGCCTGTTAACGTTTATTTACACACTACATGGAGAACCGAGGGTCGATCACAGCAGCCGCTTGTGACGTGTGCAGGTATCGCACGGTCTCCAGAGCAACCGGAGAGCAAGGAGCTGATACGACAGAGACGGACAAGCGTTAGATCCAATAGGAGGAGCGAACGCGGAACTACGGGGCGTGTCGGCTCTCTTACCTGGGACCTGTGGTCATTTGAGAGGGATGCTTACGGAGCACGGATGAGCGTGCAGGTGTCGGATATTGTGCTCGTGTCAAGTGGATCGGGTGGTTGAAGTCTTACGAAATGGCAGACTGACCGGCTAACAAATACAAGGTAGCCTAAATTTGAAAGAATAAGATGAAAAATGTGTCGGTTGTAGGCTAGTTTAGAGCTTGAAATAAGCTTAAACATAGCTGTGTATTGTTCATTTTATGGGCTTGAAACCTATAGAAATGCACTTTCGTTACGACGAGATCGTTTAAGTGTAAGGTCGTTTTTTTTCTTTCCATTTGGTGTTTGCGTTTATCCGTTTCTGAAAAATAAACAAATAAATAGCCTACATGTAAATAGTGTGGCTATCATTTAACAAGGACTGTCCGGAAATAACAGACAATGCCATCTTGGCTTTTGTGATTTTGTCAACACACCACACATGCATGACCCACAACTTTAATTTGTTCATATTTTTTCTTATATAGCCTCATAATTTACTTATTGAAAAATATTGTCCGACCCGCTTTTAAATGATGTGCAAGGTGGAGGGAATATCTGTGGACATGACTGGCTGATAACATTTGTGTAAAAAAAATTTGCTGAAAGGATGTGATGAATGTATACTTTCAATTACTTAAATGTTTAATATTTTTCAGTAATACGTCAGGGATTAACTCCTGCTTTCTGGGCGTGTTCTCATGACACGCTGTCACTCGCAGCTTGCCTCGAGTCGTGACATTAAAATCTCTGACTTATGTAGTGGCGGCGGCAAAGTTTATTTTGGGGGGCTACGATGGGGCTCAAATCAGCTTCAGTCGGGAGAGCGTGATGTTCAAAAGGTGTGGCTGTAGCCCAACTAGCCATACCCTGCCGGCGCCCATGGACTTATGATGGTTAACACTATTGATGGAGTTGTCTTGATTAAACCTGAGAAAACTGATCTTCACCTTTTTAAAGACGCAATCAAATCTTTGTTATTATGGTTTCCAGATGCCTGCTCTTCTGCAGTCGTACCCCTATGAGTGAAGGAGTCTGGGGGGGAGGGGGGGGGGGGCGGATAGCTGCAGGGGTGCGTGGGCAGGTGGAGGGTGTTGGTTAGGAAGTCTGTCAGAGGGTTCAGGGGAGGTAGGTCTCCGCTCGTTAGGTGTACAGTTACGAAAGGTGATTGTACCACTTAATTGGCTGCTAAAAAGGCTCTCCCTCCCTTCGTCTCTCCATCCTCTCTCAATTTCTCCATCCCTCTCTCCCTCCCTCCTCAATGTACCAGTCTACCCTCTGGCCAGGCCATGAATTAGCTTCCTTCAGCATCCACCTGTTTTAGTTTTTAGTTATCGCTCATGCATTAGAAATCCATTAAATGTGATCCCATTTGTTTGTGATTGACAGCTAGGTCGTTTGTATATGGATAGTCCACCACCACCCCTCTTTCCTTTCTGTCTTTGTTTCTTTCTTTTTCTTTCTTTCCTTCGTTCTTTTTCTGTATTTTCTATCTTCTTTCAGTCTGTTTCCACCCCCCTCTCCCTCGCTCCCTGCCCTGCTTATGCTGGTGGTAGTTAGAGATAATTATAGGAATGCTGCTGTCATGGTCTCCCTCTGAAGAGCGGAGATTGTGAGCAGAAGAAGAAGAAGAAGGAGGCGTAGGGAGGATGGGATGTAGGCTGGGAGGGTGAGATGCAGGCTGGGAGGGTGAGATGCAGGCTGGGAGGGTGGGATGCAGGCTGGGAGGGTGAGATGCAGGCTGGGAGGGTGGGTGGTTGGTTTGCTGGTTGGCAGGTTGGCTGGCTGGGTGGGTGGGTGGGTCTGTATAGGGCTGTATGGATCTGTAAAGAAGTAGAGGCTGTAATTATGTGTGCTAGTGAATGTTCAATGTTTCAATGATCTACTTTTGTCAGACAGATAATTAATTACCCTCCCTGTCTCACAGAGTATTGTAATGTGAAGCAAATGAAAATAAAAATAAACTCTCTCTCTCTTAAGGGTTAAAAACTGGATTTATTTTACTACAACCACAATCTTCTGGAGACAACTACATCCATTCCGTGAAAATCCACAACGCAGATCTGAAACGACGACACCTCCTCCTGGGGGAGACTCATCGTGTTACGGACAGTTCCACCTAACTCCTACGAGAAGCTCCGCCCACCTAAAGCCAAGATGGCCGCCGACGCGCCCTTTAGGACGGAACAGGAAGAGCTTCAGAAAAGAGCCAATCAGGTCACAGATGAGGTAAAGTCATTTACTCACCTCAGACGAACATTCATCTGAAACACCGTCACTCCCAAGTGTCGAGGCATGACACACGCTGGATACCAAACAAACATGGACGCCTGGCTTATAGGGGAGGCTGTCCAGAGGGCTTCCCTAAGGGGATTTGACAGTGAGTCAGCTGTAAACATGAAAACATCAACAAGATGGATGTGAGGGTTAAAATGTGATGTGCTTTCAAATTTGTCTCCGCACACACACACACACACACACGCACACACACACACACACACACACACACACACAGCTCCCCCCAGGCAGATAGTACACTGTTCCCCCGGGTGAGAGGCTAAATGAAGCCAGGGGATGCTCGAAAGGTTAGCTCTGCTTGACACACCTGTACTAGCCAAGCCCGGGGTTACCACGGCGACAGCGTACGGAGGGAGTGTTCTGAGGTGAGGTCATGCTCCCTGAGGGCCGCTGCTTCTCAGCAGGATGCCTCTCAGTCAAAGGTTAATGTAAGTCAGAACCAGGACAACCTCACACAGCCTCACACAGCCTCATACAGCCTCACACAGCCTCACACAGCCTGAAACAGCCTCACACAACCTCTCACAGCCTCACACAGCCTCACACAACCTCACACAGCCTCACACAACCTCACACAGCCTCACACAACCTCACACAGCCTCACACAGCCTCACACAGCCTCACACAGCCTCTCACAGCCTCTCACAGCCCCACACAGCCCCACACAGCCTCTCACAGCCCCACACAGCCTCACCCAGCCTCACACAGCCCCACACAGCCTCACACAGCCTCTCACAGCCCCACACAGCCTCTTACAACCTCACACAGTCTCATATCCTCATAAAGCCTCAAACAGCCTCACTCAACATCAGACAACACCAAACATCTCACAGAGCTATCGTGGAGACAGCACCTCAGTTGTGGGAACTGAACTTAACACACTTCTGACATCTGGGGGGTATTCCAGAAAGCAGGTTATGCAGCATAACCGGACAAGTTAACCCACCAACTGAGATCATTATGTTGCAGCAACCTACTGGCAATGTTGCTACAACGCTGGGTGTCAGCTGGGGAGTTAACTAACCCGGGTATGTCACATGACCTGCTTTCTGGAATACCCCCCTGGACTGTATATTTCTCTGTTTGGCTTTTATTGATCCAAACAATTACATAATAAACACTTGAGACTGTATGCTATTCGATTGAAACCCATACACTGGATAGTATCTGAAAACTAGCTTTAGATGCATATGTTAAACGATAACGGACGATAAGGGAGTCAGATGGCTGAGCGGTTAGGGAATCGGGCTACTAATCTTAAGGTTGTCAGTTTGTTTCCCGGCTGTGAAAAATGGCGTTTGTGTCCATGGGCAAGGCACTTCACCCTACTTGCCTCAGGGGGAATGTCCCTGTACTCACTGTAAGTCGTTCTAGATAAGAGCGTCTGCTAAATGACAAAATGTAACATCTAATACCTGTCCTGTTTGCCCCTCTCTCTCTCTCTCTCTCTCTCTCTCTCTCTCTCTTTCTCTCTCTCTCTCTCTCTCTCTCTCTCTCTCTCTCTCTCTCTCTCTCTCTCCCTCTCTCTCTCCCTCTCTCTCTCTCTCTCTCTCCCTCTGCCTCTCTCTCTCTCTCTCTCTCTCTCCCTAAGTCTCTGGAAAGCACCAGACGCATGATGCAGCTGGTGGAGGAGGTAGGACCCCACACACCTGCCCCTCTCTCTCCCCCCTCTCTCTCACCTGCCCCACACACCTGCCCCTCTCTCTCCCATCTGCCCCACACACCTGCCCCTCTCTCTCCTCCCTCTCTCTCATCTGCCTCACACACCGCCCTCTCTCTCCCCCCTCTCTCTCATCTGCCTCACACACCGCCCTCTCTCTCCCCCCCTCTCTCTCATCTGCCTCACACACCGCCCTCTCTCTCCCCTCTCTCTCTCATCTCCCTCACACACCTCCCTCTCTCTCACCCCTCTCTCACATCTGCCTCACACACATCTCCCTGTTTCACATCTCCCTCTTTTTCTCAAATTCACCATCCTCCTGATTATAAACATCACAGTTACATAATGACATCATTTGTCAGTGGTCTATCATCAAGAAGCTAACTCTTCCCTGGAAAACAGCGTAATCTAATTCCAGGACTCAAGAAACAAGCACCCTAATCTATCTCATCTACTTCCTGTACTGGGGAAAGTGTGTTCTGTGAAGACAAAGAAGCAGGCAGTGTAGTTTATACCATAATAGAGAAAGCCCTGTATTGACACACATATAAGCTCCAGGCCAATCGTTTGTCTTCTAACAATGTTGGCCATCCCCACCCCCCTCCCTTAGCACAAAAGTATGATCACATACAGAGATATTGAACTTTGGGTAAAACACACACACAAACAGAGCTTGGCCATTGACCTCTGGTAGAATTATGCCAAGTGATGAGAAAGAGGGGTGTATTTTTTCAACCCAGTGAGCCGACCTCATCTCTGCCTTTTCTTGGCGTTGTCTCGCTCCATAGCTTCAGGGCGTAAAGTCGTATATGAACTCTTTAGAGACCAGAGAGTATTGTCCCGCCCCATAGCTTCAGGGCATGAAGTGGTAGAGACCAGAGTGTTGCTCCTTGGTTGTGCTCCTGCAGGACGCCACAGGAACACAGACGTTTGACAGTTTGTCTCGTTGTTCTGAAGCTGGTGTAGAAAAAAAGAAAAGAACCAGTAACCCAATCACTCCAATTTAATAAAAGATGCAGGGTATTTTGATCTCTGTTTTCTCTGTCCTCCTCAGAGTAAAGATGCTGGGATCCGGGCTCTGGTGATGCTGGATGAACAAGGAGGTGAGGATCGATCTGTTTCCTGTCTGCTGTAGTTATTTAAATGATCTAACTTTTTTTGTCTTCTTTTTTTATTGTTCGAATTGTATGTGTAGGTATGTGCACAGCGACGCAGGTTGGTTTTCAAGTGGGACTGTTTATTTTAAATATATATAACCGAGGATCCGATCGTTAAATATAACTTCCTTAATAACAAGTGGGAGGGACAGATTTGCAGTTTTTAGAAGCCCCACCCATGTATAATGAAACCTACACACCTGCACTGGACTGTGTGTGTGTTGTGTCTGCGTTTGTCTAAGTATCTCACAGGGTGGACTACAGCGAGAGCTTCTTGGTTGAACAAGGAGAACAAAGGAGAGTTATATAAGGGGGAGTCAGGTGGCTGAGCGGTTAGGGATTCGGGCTAGTAATCAGAAGGTTGCCGGTTCGATTTTGGGCAATGCAAAATGACGTTGTGTCCTTGGGCAAGACACTTCACCCTACTTGCCTCGGAGGGAATGTCCCTGTACTTACTGTAAGTCGCTCTGGATAAGAGTGTCTGCTAAATGAATATAACACCACAGTGATATATAACTATAAGACTAGTCTGATGATCTAGGCCTTCACACGGCGTACTGGGTTGGTTTTCCTAATACTCTCTGCTGCCCCTGTGGGCAGAGCAAGTGGACCGCATCAACGAGGGTCTGGACCAGATCAACCAGGATATGAGGGAGGCGGAAAAAAACCTATCTGACATGTCCAACTGCTGTGGCCTATGTATCTGGCCTCGCACAAAGTACGTCTGATTACCGGTTCCAGCCGGTTTCCACAGTCAGGCTGTTTGTCCGGCTGCAAACCAGCAGGGCCATCCAGTTAGCTGGCACAGCCAGTCGAAGCATGCACTTTTGCTTGCTTCATATCTGTGAAGTCAATGTTTGGGTTTTGAAATATGATTTTCGCATCAACTTGCATCAATCCTGTCACTATCTTTAAGTTACGGGGCTTCGGTGATGAAGCTGTTTTTGTGTTATGACCCCTCCACCCCTCCTTCCCTCTCTTCTCTTCCACCCATTATTTCCTCCTTTCTCCCCCCATGTCCCCCACCCCTACTTCGACCCTTTCTTCCATCTCTCTCTTCTCCATCACCCCCCCCCCCCCCGCGCCCTCCCGTTGTCCAGAGCAACTAGAGCGGATTGAAGAGGGCCTGGACCAGATCAACTCAGACATGAAGGAAGCGGAGAAGAACCTGACAGATCTGGGAAAGTGCTGTGGGCTCTGCTCCTGTGATAAGTAGGTGCTGAGGGTGCCGTGGTTCTGTGGTTCAGTTCCCTGAACTGTGGCTGTATGGTTGTGTTGCAGCATGTTGCTTTGCTGCATCACCTTTCCTGCCCGTTTGTGTGTTGTGTCGTTGTGATGTGAAAGTTGTGTGCAGTTTTTCAGGAAATAATAGACGTTTCCGGGAGATGACATACTACACGATGTTTGTTTGTATAAACACACTCTCCACTGGCACACGGATCACACACACTGAACACTGAAGCTTAGCGTTTGTGTGTGTGTGCTGGTGTGTATATCTGTGTCTGTGCTTGTATGTGTCTCTCAGGCTGAAGAACTTTGAGGAGAGCGAGGCGTATAAGAAAGTTTGGGGGACCAGCCAGGATGGAGTGGTGTCCAGCCAGCCGTCCTCTCGCGTGCTGGATGAGAGAGAGCAGATGATCATGAGTGGAGGGCACATCCGCAGGTAGAGGAGTCGGGATGGGTTAGGGTCAGAGTGTAGATTCACATTCTGCTTCAAATCGACACAAATGCTGGCTACAAATGGGGGTGCTGTAGGTAGAGCTCAGTGGTAAAGTGATTGATCTTGGATCAAGAGGTTGCAAGTTCAAATCACCCCATGTATGTTGCTTTCGTAGGAATAATCTGTTAAATGAATGTATTATTATTTAAAATCAGTTTGTAAACTAGCCATGTAGCACAAGTGTGTTTATAGTTGCTAGGACTGTGTACGTAAGGCTGTGTGTGGGATGTTTACTCTCCTTTAAAACACACAACATGCAGAAGCAGGTACCTGTCACCTGTGCACCTGGTCAAACACAGGATATTATCAAATCCCTTCTAACCCAGGAGCCATATGGGATCTCCCTCTGTCCTGGCCTCATTCACTCAGTCTCTTACAAACACCACATCACCATACCACACCATAAACCTGTCGTCTCACATCCGCAAACAGACCTCGTCTGTGGTGAAAGAACAGGCGATTGTTGGTTATAATTCAAGATATCATGCGCTTGTCTATGATGTACAGGTAGATCTTAATGTTGCCATCCCATCTCTTCATCTAGCCGATGACCTGTCTGTTGGTCTAACTGCCTGTCTGTCCATCTGAAGACCTTTTATCTTTGTCTGTCTGACTGACTGTCTGTCTGACTGTTTGTTTGACTGTCTGACTGACTGTCTGTCTGTGTCTGTCTGTGTATGTTTGACTGACTGTCTGTCTGTTTGACTGTCTGTCTGTCTGTGTATGTTTGACTGACTGTCTGTCTGTTTGACTGTCTGTTTGACTGTCCGTCTGTCTGTGTATGTTTGACTGTCTGTCTGTCTGTTTGTCTGTGTCTGTCTGTTTGACTGTCTGTGTCTGTCTGTTTGACTGTCTGTCTGTCTGTGTATGTTTGACTGTCTGTCTGTCTGTGTCTGTCTGTGTATGTTTGACTGTCTGTCTGTCTGTTTGTCAGGGTGACTGATGACGCGCGGGAGGATGAGATGGAGGAGAACCTGGGTCATGTCGGCAGCATCATTGGAAACTTGAAGAGCATGGCGCTGGACATGGGCAACGAGATCGACACTCAGAACGTCCAGATTGACCGTATACAGGGCAAGGTGGGTTAGACCTGGGCTATCTTAGAGAGCCCTGGGCTATCTTAGAGAGCCCTGGGCTATCTTAGAGACCTGGGCTAGCTCAGAGAGGCTTGGGCTAGCTTAGAAAGGCCTGGGCTAGCTTAGATAGACCTGGGCTATTTTACTAGACTCTGTGGGGGGGGGGGGGGGGGGGGGGGGGGGGGGGGGGGGGGGGGGGGGAGTATTGGAAGTTCTGTTGTTAATAAGCTTCGCATTTATATTTTTCAGGCCATCAACAACGTTGCCCGTATCGATGCGGCCAATCAGAAAGCCAACAATTTGATGAAGAGATAGAGATGCAGTCCCCCCCTTGTCCATCTTGTGCTTGCTCCCTCTGTGCCAATGGATGACTCATCAAAACAACCAGTACACTGCCAAACGACCCTGTATTCACCACCGTTAGGTCAGCTAGGCCCAAACATGGGAAGTAGGCAACACAATTAATACACAAGGATGTGGTCGTTATAGTAAACTCCTTACTTGATAACTCAAATATAAAGCGTTTTCAATCTGTGGACAGGTAACATTTCAAGGGGTTACATCCAACATGACCAGTTTTACAGAAAATAGGTTTTACAGCTTTGTAGTTGCAATTAGGACACACAGCTAACCAGGGTCGGACTGGCCGTTTGGAGATTTCCCTAACGGCCAGTCAAACGGCCGCTGCATAATGCAAAAAATAATAATACACGGCCGTGGGGCCGGTCTGCGTTTCAAAGTCCCAGGCCGTGCTTCAGTCCCAGTCCTGACCTGCAGCTAAACTCACGGCCACAGACATCGCAGACACAAGGAAGCAGCACACTCTCTACTGCTACCTGTTGGTCAGACGTATGTTTGTCACACTTTCTCAAGGCTGCGATGGTAGAGGTAGTATGTTTGGATCCTTCCAGAAGACTGAAATTGGGGCAGCAGCAGTTATTGTACACTTTCGAAACTCAGTTTCTCAAATGGTTCACTGAATGCCATTCAGTGCTTTTTAAAATCACGTTGGTTTGTCACGGGACTCATCTATGGTCAGGAGCATTACCTGCTCTGCTCTGTCTTTAGCGTAGGACTAAACTGTTGAAAATGTGGTGTACTGTTTTATACAACAACTCCAAAGACAAAAAAATTATAACAATCATGTAAATAATATCTATGTTTGAGTTTAAGCTGGTCGCTGGTATTGTCTCAGTTCATCAGCCTATTGTATATCTTCATTCTGTATTGTATATTCTCATGTTGTGTCTGACTCCATAGAAGAAGGCTTATAAGCCCTAGATCCTCATTAGATGTGCCACATGGTAAACAATACCATGTCCTATTCACTGTACCGAGATTGAGGCCATGTATTGATGAAGTAGATGAACTAAGATGTGCATTGTTAAACTGAGTTTACTTTAAACTATTGTTGTAAAACACTTATTGTCTATAACATTTCCACCGTTCTGGTGACAATAACCAAGTTCTCTGATTGTAACGAAGGGTTAAGAATTCAGGTCATGACTCAAGAGCCAACCTCCTTTGACCACCACCGGACAAGGATATTTTATGACGACCATCTTCTTCTCTGGGTTTTATTGGCAGTTGACATCCCTCATGTTGCATTACTACCATCTGCTGGTTTAGTTATATCCCGCTCAGTCCATATTTTCAGATTCTGATTATCTGTTTGAAAGACAAGGGGGGCGTGCCTCCGTGGAACGGTCATTTATTTGCTTGGTTGCTGATTAGCTTACGTCTAAATTTGTTTGAGTAGTTAGAATATTTACCAGAGATGGAGAAAGCCGGAGAATGTTTACCAGAGATGGAGAAAGCCGGAACAGCAACATTTCCTTGCTACACTGAGCCGGCTATGCGAGGCCCAAGATGGACGCGGTGGCTAACATCTTTCGAGTTGTATGCCGATGGTAGTGATGTGTCGTTCGTGAACGATTCGTTCATTTTGAACGAATCCTTATAAGGACTCGGGAGTAACGAGTCCTCTCAACGAGTGATTCGTTCATTTCCCGACTCGGTCTTTCTACGAGTCTTTGGATCATTTTTCACGTGACCTGCATAGGCTCTGTAGCTAGAGGAAACGAACGATTCGTTCCTTTCCCGACTCGGTCTTTCTACGAGTCTTTGGATCATTTTTCACGTGACCTGCATAGGCTCTGTAGCTAGAGGAAACGAATGATTAGTTCCTTCCCCGACTCGGTCTTTCTACGAGTCTTTGGATCCTTTTTTCACGTGACCCGCATTGTATTTTTTAGTAGAGGAAACAGTTTCCTTATTCCCTTTCGCGTGGCCGCTGTTTTAGTAAGACGTGAATGAATGATATTCGCTCAAGTCATCATACTGACTGGTTTTGTTATTTTCACTTTACATTTACACTTACAGTTTAGTGCAGTGTAATTGTTTGACGTGATAATTAAATGCTAGTGTGATAATACATGACCAAATCATACAACCTCATGATACATTATTTTAATGCAGGAATTTATTTTGAAATAGTATTTGCTGGTGCACATGTCATGCACTAACCTACAGTGGACGTATAGGGGCTATACGTCCTTTGCAGTGGACGTATAGTTATTTTCACCCCCAAGTGCAGTGTAATTGTTTGACGTGATAATTAAATGCTAGTGTGATAATACATGACCAAATCATACAACCTCATGATACATTATTTTAATGCAGGAATTTATTTTGAAATAGTATTTGCTGGTGCACATGTCATGCACCCCCCCCCCCCCCCCCCCCCCCCCCCTGAAATGAACAAATGACTCGAAAAAAGATTCGTTCATTTTACTGAACGAGATTCAAAGAACCGAATCAGCAAAAAGAACCGAACTTCCCATCACTACTACACAATGAATGGTGGTACTCATTATCCTTCTAGTTCTGTGTGTGTGTGTGCGTGTCTGTGTGTGTGTGTGTGTGTGTGTGTGTGTCATACCTGGGAATGGGCCCTTCCTAACACACTGCTCCTGAGTTCAGTCTTGCCTCTGTTTTGGAAAGGTCTCTCCTTTAGTGTATTATTTCAGTCTGGCAGAGGCTTCTCAGATTGGCATTATGGAGAGACCGGTGGCTCTGGCAGGTATCTGGTCTCTGTCAGATTCTGATGACCTTAGGCCTTTAGGTTTACTAAATAATAAGTCTATGCCTTTGACGCTTGGTCTAAATACGACTATGGTCCCTCACTGATCATCGCGATGCCAGACTAGGTGGCAGTATTTTCTACAATCAATACGGTGTCTGCAAACCTGTGCTTTAGCGCTTGCCGTATTCACCGCGGGAATACGTTCTGTAGGTAGGCATGTACGGTGGTGTTTTCCCACCACACTTACAAGTTAAAAGTGTGAAGTTGTTACGGCTTTAGACGCAAACATTTGGAAAATATATCCGGTTGACAGCGGGTTTGTGGGCTAATTTAATAATCACCGAAAGGAAATTGTATGTGCTGTAGATTGGGTAATTCGTCGCATTATTCATTTATTTTATGAAGTCAGAAACAAGACAACTGTAAAAATCACTTTCTTGCTCTTTATCCTAAACTGAAGTGTTAAGAGGACGGTACTCCTAATTATATGGCGACGTGTAAAGGTAAAAATGCGATCAAACAATGATGGAAGTCAGATTTCTAAATAACCTGTCGAAGAGGTGAATGCACAGTAGTGAAGTACATTTTGTAGCAACCGGCTGTTTGTAGAGTTTACATCGGGGCAAGTTCCATTACGTGAAAACAACAAGGGGGGGGGGGGGGGGGGGGTGTCTCTGCTCTGGCCCAAGTTTGACATCTGCTTTGCAACGTTGTAGTCTGAAGCGTATCACACCGGTATCGTCTGTCAAGTACGCACATCACAGTAGTAGCCTCTATGCAGGCTAAAACTATGTATTTAGCAAACGCTTTCATCCAAAGAGACAAACTGTAGCCTACAAGGGGGGTTGGGTTGAACCTGCAAACTGTGGATCTGTAGTCAAACGTCATACTGCTGAGAACCCACATTTGTAACGTGATAGGCTAATGTAAAAATAACACAAATGGTGAAATGTGTGTGTCTCTCAGACAGGGGTGAAGAGGATGCAAGTCCAATAGAGCAGAGTCACGTGGGAGCCTTCCAGTCTTTCAGATCAGTCCTTCCTTCGTTGGATCCCCCCTCGGATGACTCCCCTGAGACCGCCTGCTTAGTCACAAGGACTTCCCCTTCCTCCAACCCTATAGCCCCCTCCTCTCCCTCAACATCTCACCCACACTCATTCTCAGACCCCCCTCCGCCCCCCCCATACCCCTCCTCCTCCTCTATCCCCACACACTCGTTCCCTGCCTTCCCCTCTTCATCATCCTACCCCCTTTCATCTTACCCGGCTTCCTCCATCCGCCCCGCCTCTCCGCACACCTCCCTCCCCTCTCTCCTCCCCTCCTCCTCCCCCCTCCATCCCACGCCAAGCAGGCAACTCTCTCAGCCCAGGCTGGGTGTGGAGCACCTGGAGGAGCTGTCTCACTGTGCCTCCGTCAGCCTGGAGGAGCAGCACCAGGGCAGGCTGGTGCTGGGGGAAGTGGCCCGGTCCCTGGGGTCCCTGGCCGTGTCGCTGCAGGGCCTGGTGGAGACCCAGAAGGAGTTTTCCCACGACTCCCTGAAGATGCAGAGAGAGATGGTGGACACGCTTAGACAGTTCTCTACCAACGCTCTCTCGCTGCTCAGGCACAAGGTCGATGGACATCCGCCTCTTTAACGCGTGCACACATGGACGTACACACGCGTGTGGACGCACACAGTGGGTGATGGGCGTGTCTGATCACCTGTGCTGCTGACAGTGTGACAAGGCTAATAACATGTGACTTTGTGCATTGTGCCGTTTTGTTTATATGATCAAAATAGTTATTTTAACAGGAATGTGTTGAACTTATATTTTCTTGTTCTCAAATGTTGCCTGTGAGCCAGTCGAGTATATATGAACCTGAAGCCAAAGGAGCCCAGATCTGATAACCTCTGTACTGTGGCCCTATTTAGTTTAGAAAACATCCTTTTCCAGATTTTCTATATTGAGATGCTTAGAAAATACAGTTACTGTATGGGCCTACTTGTGTTACATTCATTTTATGATTATTTTCCAATAATAAAATATTTTTTTTGAAACGTGTTCTTGGGGTACTATCAATGAGTAGCCTAAACGAGTGACTGGTTGGTTTGTTGGTGTGAGTGGGTAGGTAATGTACAGGTGAGTGATTTGGGTAGGTAACATACAGGTGAGTGATTTGGGTAGGTAACATGCAGGTGAGGGAGTTGGTTAGGTAGGTAACATACAGGTGAGTGATTTGGGTAGGTAACATACAGGTGAGTGATTTGGGTAGGTAACATGCAGGTGAGGGAGTTGGTTAGGTAGGTAACATACAGGTGAATGATTTGGGTAGGTAACATGCAGGTGAGTGATTTGGGTAGGTAGGTAGGTAACATGCAGGTGAGTGATTTGGGTAGGTAGGTAACATACAGGTGAATGATTTGGGTAGGTAACATGCAGGTGAGTGATTTGGGTAGGTTGGTAACATACAGGTGAATAATATGGGTAGGTTGGTAACATACAGGTGAATAATATGGGTAGGTAGGTAACATACAGGTGAATAATATGGATAGGTTGGTAACATACAGGTGAATAATATGGGTAGGTTGGTAACATACAGGTGAATAATATGGGTAGGTTGGTAACATACAGGTGAATAATATGGGTAGGTAGCAGAGATGAATAAAGTTACGTGTTCGTGTTTCCGGGGTCTCCCCATCGCAGTCCCATTGAAAAGGGAGCTACAACTTTAAGACAGGTAATCCATGTTCAGCTGTAACCTGAGCTGGCTCTTTAATAAATCATGGAGCCTGCTCCTCATCATACCAGCTCGCTGCTGTTTGCCCTTTGAAGGACGGAACCACCAAGCAGAGACCAAAGATAAACCACCAGTCTTCTCTTGTTTTGTTTACTTTTCATTAGTTGTGACCATCTGTGTGAAGGCATCTCATCACCATGACTCCCGAGTAGTGAGTAGTGAGGGTAGTTGTTGGTTGACGTGGTTGTTGGTGTTGATCTCGTGTCGCGTTTGAGTTCTTGTTGTTTTTAAGAGATCTAAACTGCCCATTTGGATCAGTAGAGACTGGAGAGCTCTTCTTGGATCGGAGACTTCTTAGGCCAGTTGCTGTCGTCTTCTAACTTCCAGTATCAGGTTTTAAACAAGGCCCTGCCGAGTCCTGAATTTCAAGGATCTCTTTATCCAGAACGGCACTGGGTGTTGAAAGATACACAGAAAGATAACTTTTAAAAGGCTGTATGTATCTGAATCTGTTAAATCTTTTAAACAGAGCCTGGTAGGTGTGTAGCTGTGTGTGTCTCCCTCTGGGTTTTCAGGCATGTCTTTGACCTGCTGATGTCCACTAAGAATGTCTTTGACCTGCTGATGTCCACTAAGAATGTCTTTGACCTGCTGATGTCCACTAAGAATGTCTTTGACCTGCTGATGTCCACTAAGAATGTCTTTGACCTGCTGATGTCCACTAAGAATGCCGTGTTGTCTTCCTACAGTGACTACCTGTTTAAGCTCCTTCTGATTGGAGACTCTGGCGTTGGCAAGTCCTGTCTGCTCCTGCGATTCGCAGTAGGTACTTTATTATTTATGACTTTATTACCCAAGCTAGCCCAGAGACTTCCAACCAAACTTCTTCCTATATATAGCTGACTCATATATCCTGGTTCTTGTCCTGGTCCAAAGTAGCATTGTACACCATTTAAATGCTTTTTGCCCAAGTAGAAATAAACGCTAGAACAGCGAGTCCCTACCTGTGGGCTGCGGCCCACCTGTGGTTTGCTAGGGTACTACAGGTGGGCCGCCAATCCAATGAAAGCTAAAGAATGAAAAATGAATAAATATCCAAATATTTATAAATACTGTTCCTAAACTATTATTAAAATGCTTACTAATGAAAAAATTACATTTTGCCTTTAATTTATCATGACTGAAAGTTACAATTGGCACATTGACGAAAGACCAACTGAGATTGAGACGGACTTCCGCCTTCACTTGCATACGCCCACTTCAATCCACTAGGCACGCATCACTCCCGCATATTATATAAACCAAGGCAAATCATTTCCGGTAGGTCTAGTTAGTTTTCAAACACAAAATGGCGGGTTTTCCGAGGAGTTCGGTTTGCCTTACCAAAATGGCAATCAACGATGTATATTGGAGTCTATGTTGCTGGCCTTTAAGCAAGAGAGAGAAGGGGTACAAATTGTACGTTTTGAGCTATATATTTTTGGGCATTTTCCAGGCTTTATTGGACAGTTGAAGTACAGGGTTAGGGTTACACAGGAAGGGCACAAAGACAGAGCAAGGGGAATATTTGCAGCCCAGGGCCCAGTCTACAGGGTACGCACGCTAATCGAATCCAGTGAGCTACCGGGTTGCCCCCTTTCAGGAAGCTTGAACGCAGTCTGGAGCCTGCTGTGAGAGTGTGTGACTGACAGGTTGTGATCTGGGGGTTTATCCTGCAGGATGACACGTACACTGAGAGTTACATCAGCACCATCGGGGTGGACTTCAAGATCAGAACCATTGAGATGGAGGGCAAGACCGTGAAGCTGCAGATCGTGAGTTTGTGTTTGTGTCGAAAGATTACGTTTTCGACAACATTTAGACCGTTTTGAAAATGCCTTCAGTGGGTAAGTAATGTCCTGAACTGTGTCGGCCGGGTTCAGCTGTGTGCGTCTCTTTTTGGTTCCCCAGTGGGACACGGCTGGCCAGGAAAGGTTCCGCACCATCACATCCAGCTACTACAGAGGAGCCCATGGCATCATCATTGTTTATGATGTCACTGATCAGGTGAGTGATGGAATAACCATACGGCTAGAAGAAAAGTACCGTAACAATCTTCAAGGCCAATTTGAACACTTTCGATCTGAACGAGTAAGCTAATTATAAGGATGTAAGTGGCAATACTTGCCCTTTGGCTGGTTGTTACAATTAAATTGCTTTAATATGCCTAGTCTATCCAGATATCTTTAAATGTGAAGGTGTGGACTGAACATCCTTTAGAGACTGAAACAGAATATTGACAGAATAATAAACTAAAGCTTCAATTTCAAAGTTTCAATTTTTTTTTGGCACTTAAATTCACCCCCAAAATAGAATCTTAATGTCAAATTCACAGTCTACTTCCAGTCACCTAGCCAACTACTCTATCACCAACCTCTATAGCTACCTTGTGTCCAGTAAACAAGAATATACTCTAAGATGAATATCCTCTTGTTTGTAGGCTCTCCTGCTTCTGTTCAAGTCTTGTGAAGTCTTGTGATGTCTTGTGATGTCTTGTGATGTCTTGTGAAGGAGTCGTTCAACAACGTTAAGCAGTGGTTGGAGGAGATCGATCGCTACGCCTGCGAGAACGTCTCCAAGCTGCTGGTGGGAAACAAGTGTGACCTCACCTCCAAGAAGGTGGTGGACTACGCTACAGCTCAGGTGTGTGTGTGTGTGTGTGTTTGTCTGTCTGTCTGTGTGTGTGTCTGTCTGTCTGTCTGTCTGTCTGTCTGTCTGTGTGTGTGTGTGTGTGTGTGTCTGTCTGTGTGTGTGTGTGTGTGTGTGTGTGTGTGTGTGTGTGTCTGTCTGTCTGTCTGTCTGTCTGTCTGTCTGTGTGTGTGTCTGTTTGTGTGTGTGTGTGTGTGTCTGTCTGTGTGTGTGTCTATTTGTGTGTGTGTGTGTGTGTGTGTGTGTGCGTGTGTGTGTCTGTCTGTGTGTCTGTCTGTCTGTCTGTCTGTGTGTGTGTGTGTGTGTGTGTGTGTGTGTGTGTGTGCGTGTGTGTGTCTGTCTGTGTGTCTGTCTGTCTGTCTGTCTGTGTGTGTGTGTGTGTGTGTGTGTGTGTGTGTGTGTGTGTATGTCTGTCTGTCTGTCTGTCTGTCTGTCTGATTGTGTGTCTGTGTCCTTTAGGAATGTTCAGCCTCAAAATGTCTGTTGAAAGCCCGGTTGCAATTACAGGAATTTGCAGCGTCCATCAAGGTTCCCTTCCTGGAAACGAGCGCAAAGAACGCCGACAACGTGGAGAGGTCCTTCCTCACCATGGCAGCAGAGATTCAGAAGAGACTGGGCAGCGAAGGGGTCCAGAACGAGGCGGTCAAGGCCAGCTCCAAGATCAACAGCGCCCCCCTCTGGCCTGGAGGAGACAAACCCTCAGCACAGGAGGCCAACAATTGTTGCTAACGCCATTCCAGACAAGTCTCCTTTTCCCTGTCTCTCTGTCCCAACTGCATTTCTTCAGACCAGCAAGGGTAGAAGATCTTAAAAGGAAAATACATGGAATTTGAAATCTGAAACTTGCAGCTCAGTGTATTTTGTACTGTGAGTCAACTCTTGACTGAGAAGAGAGTGTGTGCTGACATGATTACAGAACTGGGGCTCAGGGATAGGCCTAATATATATTGCAGCTCAACCCCTCGACTTAAAAATTGTGACCAACTTAAAAAACTACCTACATACCATTAACAAAAAGATGTATAGCTTTAAGTAATATTTCTGAGACTTAATGTTGCCCTCCAGTAAGATAAATATTACAATCAAGTGGTATCCATATGAGAAAGTGTCATGAATTTTCTCCATTGTTTACCGTCGAATTGGAGAAGAGGACGCATATAATTAATTTGTATTCCGATATCAACACATTGTAAATTCTTGTGTTATAGATAACGTTTGTAAAACATGTTGACATTTTTCATTCCACAAAAAGATTATCCAAACAGGTGCCTTTTGCGTTTAACAATTTGATCAATGTTTGTTGTGTGTTTATCAATAAATGTCATAGTAGTCTATACAGTCATTTGTTTTGGTCGGAGAAATGTGAATGTGACTCTTAGAACCACTTTTTCCCCAGTGGTACAGTAGGTTCTGTACATTGAGAGAGCATTCAGTCTTACATTATTTAATCATGCCATCTTGTGGCCAGTCTATGTAATGCCGCAGTTTTTAATTATCATAATATTATTTTTCTTGTTTACTGGCAACAAATGTACTTAGAGGTGTTGGTGATAAATTAGTTAACTAATACGTAATTGGAAGTAGGAAGTGGAAGCAAGGACATTGAAATCAATCAATTTTGCATGAGCATTTAAGTCCGGAGCATTTAATTCAGAGGTCTGAGATTTAAACTTTAGATACTTTAGGTAATATTGTTCTCTGTACGGTGTTTTTTAGTGAACGTGATAAAACGTTGACTGAGGGCACTGCCATCAATTATAATGGACATTTTGGATTGCATTCGAAGGTCAACGCTATCTTTTCTCCGATTGGAGCAAATGGTTTTAGCACCCCCCAAGTTTCTACCACATGGTCTGTCTGGAAATCTATTGGATTTTACATCCGTCCTTCAAAGTATCGCAAGCCAATCGGCCGCATTTGCCCTTTCATTCGCGTTACGTTCACCGGCAGTATCCCATTCAAGATGTCGGCGACGTCTATGTTCCCCATGTGTGTCCGAGCGAGCAGGGGCCTTCTCAGTCTCAGGAACGGGACCACGGGAGGTTCGGTCGCCGCAGTGACGGACCTGATTCGGGGGCTGTCAACGGAACGGCCTACCACGGTGGAAGGGAGTTCCACAGGCGGCCTCGCTCAGGCGATATTACAAGAGAGGCTTCAACAGCAACAGAAGAATCAGGTGAGTTATTACTGTAGTCGATAGGCAGCTTGATTAGTGACATTCCGCCTGGTACAATGTGGTCGTTGGGCTGCTCGTCGTCAATGTGCATTTAGTGATCAGGCGAAGCTGGTTGTATTCGAAAACAAACCCATCATTTGATTTCAAAGAACTGTCATTTGTAATGGCTGTCATGTTTCGTAAGACACCTTCATGCTCACTCGCCCGGTGTCCTACACCCCACATTGCCTGCTCATGAGCTGGGATTACCAGTCTAGCTCGTTTGAAGCTACGGGATCTGTTTTGCGTCCGTGGTCAATATATTGTAATCTCAAATGGAAATCAGGTACCAATCCAATATACGTCCATTCATTGTTGGTTTTAGTGGTGTCCTTGTGTTGTTTTGCGGTTGCTTTAGCGGTACAAGATAGCTATTAATCTATGTGCACATTGTGGATTACGTTGAAGTATCTGACTGAAGTCAGAGATGTGACTAAAATACACTGTTATCAATTCGAAAGACAGACTCAACCGTTGATCTAGCCGTTGAATGTAACCAAATGAGGGAGGCCGGAATCATCACTGCAGACGTCACATCAAACTCTCTTAAGCTTATTGATATTACCGGGAGGAACATGTTGGCTAGTTAGTAAAACTGAACGTTTAGCTCGCCAGTTAGGTAGCGTTAGCATGGACGTTGAAGTTTTTCTGAAGGTCACTTAGTCTCCCCGCCCCCCTTATTAGTGCATTCCTCCACCTTTTTCCTCTACCAATATCTGACATTTCTATGATAGCTCATTTGTCGTCCGTCAGGGAGACAGGGCATCTAAAATGTGTAACTCTGTACACTGGACCCAGACTAACTCCTGAGAAACGAGTTCTGGAGAACTGGTGCCACATTGAGACTGTACAGTTTATAGATGGTTTTATCTGAAGCATAGGAAGTATGCCAGCTCCTTAGTGTTAGACTAAATGAGTGATCTGAGAACCTGTGTGTGTGTGTGTGTGTGACCCAGGGCCAGCCCCCTCCAGCGGGTGATGGAGAGGGTGGTGGTGACCAGGGTGACCATGGTGACCAGGGTGGCGATACGAAGCAGAAGGAGAACACAGCTTATGCCAAGAAGATAGTTCTGAGGCTGGCTGGGCTAATGGGTCTAGGAGGGGCTGTAGGCATGGTCTACATATTCGGTAAGTCCATTTTTATCGTATTTTTGTCTGTATGTGGTCTCTCTTTCCCTCTGTCTGGTCTTTTCTCTGTCTCTCTGATCTCTCCTTCACTGATATCCTTCCTTGCCTGTCTTGCTTTCCAACTGTCATATCTGACTGCTAACTTCAGATTAGTTTCCAGTGTAACCCTGCAACAAATCAATGTTAGATGGAAACTAGAGAGTTAGATCAGTTGAGACACATCTTCAGTGGCTTCGCCGCCATCCAATGAGATTAGGGCAGGTCCAGCCAGGCTGGCTCAGGATTGGCTGTAGGTGTCCGGTCTGGAGATATGGGAGGGATGGCACCTCCCACTAGAGGTGAGCTAGGAGATGTCAGGAGGCAGTAGTGTCCTGTCTGACAGTCCAGTCAAGGACAGCCTCTGAACTGGCCCTCACCACCGAGGCTAGGCTTCCAGAGATAGCCGTCAGACCAGGGTCACTTTCCTCCGCCCTCCTCTCTGTGGAATATATCTTGATATTTTTTTTTTCGTGGATGCTTATCTCTTTGAAGATGTGTGGCCTGTGATTTTCGGGCCAACAGAGGTTTCACTGGGATGGGTACATAATCATAGTACGGTTTGTTCCTTGGACACTGTTTTGGGAATTTAGTCTTAGGAACCGGGTTGCGATTTGACAAGCTTTTTCCAAGTGGTGTTTTTAATAATTCTTTCTTTGTTTGACTCTACAGGGAGCAATTCAGTGGACGAGCAAGGAAATAAGGTACGTTTTCAGTCTAAGACAAATCTGAATGTACCAATGTGACAGCCTTATTACCTGGTCAGTCTCAGTGGAGGGGACTGGTTTCCATGCGTGACACACTAGGCAACCGTCTGTGATATGCGGCATGTGCCCACAACAAGTTAGGAGACACTAGAAAGATAGGACGCTTCAGAGAGCACACTTCTCTCACGCCTCGCCAGATCCCCTGGCCAGCTTCTGTCTCTGTGTGTGTCCTTTGTCACGCTTGGCTCGTCAGGGCCTCGAGATGTGTGACCGTTTGAAAGGGCACACTTCTCTCAGTCGCTAGCCAGGGGCCTTGTGTTCATGTTCCCAGGTGAAGCTGGTCTGTCTGTCCGGGGGCGCAGGAGGTGTGTGTCTGGGATGAGGGGGCCGTCAAAGCACACTACGCTCAGCTAGCTTCTGCTACTTCCTGTTGTCCCGCTCAACGGACACACAGGGCACCTCACCTGCCCCCCCCCCCCCCCCCCCCCCCCCCCCGGTTCAGCTCCAGCTGTTGAGTGCTGGTGGTTGTAGTCTTTAGTTTGTAGTTTGACATGATTTTTTATTTGTATTATGTAGTATTATTTTATGGCTAATAATTATAATTCCTTTAACTAACTGCCGTCTGTGTTGCTTGTTAACACTAGAAGGCACTAAAAGGTTTGTGCTGCTCTGCCTTGTGCCAAATTGTCAAATGTTATAAAGTATCTAACAGGGTATATTGTTCAAGTTCAAATTTGGCCTAGCAGAAGAAAAAAATGCCATTCTTTAATGTTATCGCATGTCATTTAGTGCTTTTCCCCCCTCAAGTATCGGTTTTGGCACCGGTATGGTTTTAAAGTGTCGATTTTAACACCAGTATCAGAGAGAGAGAAACTATCCCCAACCCTAGCTAGGAGGTGGGAAGACTTCAGAGGGCACACTTATCCCGCCGTCTTCCTTTACGATCCACTCAAAGGCCACACTTCTGATTGGGCCAGGTGTGACATGTGGCCTGTGCCAAGGTGAGTCTGATTGGTGTGGTGCCACAAACTTCTGAGCTGTGATTGGAGGAGTTGAGAGGAGAAGGGTGGCTGGCGTGAGAGAGGGAACGGTAGCCGGTTCTCATCACCGACTTCTGGTTCAGGTCCAGCTGTCCAGTAGCTGATAATAATAGCCTTTAGCTTAACAGGATGTGTAAATATTGGTAGTATTTTCTGTAATGAATTAAAATCCTTTTAACCAAGGTCCACTGCCAAGCTATGTGACACATTTTAACGTGGGTGACTTCTACAGAAGTCTCTCTGGGTCAGTGTCCTCGACACTGATTACAACCAGCCCATGACTAAGTCTTGCTGCTTTAATAGGCGGCCTAAGTTAAGAAACAGTTAAAGGTTATGTTAATATAACTTTTCCGTGTGTGGGAAACTGTATCTGTGTCGTCTCCCAGTGGTGTCCTTAATACCTGCTCACCTTCTAAACCACTTCAAAGAGCACACTTTCGCCACCTAGATGCTAAATCCTCTTACATCTTTTCAAAGAGCACACTTTCTTAGCAGCCTGAGGCTTGTGCCTGAGGTAGAAGGTGCTAGAAGGGGAAGAGGAGGTTTCAAAGAGCACACTTTTCTCACGTCTTCAGTGCAAACCAGAGCTTTTGGCTTGTGCCACAGTTCGGTGGTGTTGGCATGGGAATGGGAAGATACTTTAAGGAGCATGCTCCAACTGTACTTCCTGTCAGGGCATCTTTAAAGGGGCACACTTCACAGGAAGTTGTGAACCATGACGGGTTGGCTACTTCAAAGAAAAGCGCACAGGTGTTAGTGGAGGAAGATGAAGATACTTCGAGACACACTTCTCTCACCTGAAGGCTGCTTCCTCTGGTGGCTCCTTCAAAGGGCACACTTCGCAGGATGCTGTGGCCTGTGACTGGGAGGTGTTAGTATGGGAAGAAGTGTACCTCAAAGTGCACACTCCTCTCAAGGCTTGGTTAGGCCACTTCAAAGTGACAGCAGTGCGGTAGGTGTGACTGGAGTGTGCCCGTCTGGACTGCCTTCCTGTCTTCGAATCGGAGGGAGGGAGGCAAGGAGGAGGGAGGAGGCAAGGTGGAGGGAGACAGGTGGGAGGAGGCAGGGTGGAGGGAGGCAGGTGGGAGGAGGCAGGGTGGAGGGAGGAGGCAGGGTGGAGGGAGGCAAGGTGGAGGGAGGGAGGGTTGAGGGAGGAGGCAGGGTGGAGGGAGGAGGCAGGGTGGAGGGAGGGAGATGGGAGGAGGCAGGGTGGAGGGAGGAGGCAGGGTGGAGGGAGGCAGGTGGGAGGAGGCAGGGTGGAGGGAGGAGGCAGGGTGGAGGGAGGCAAGGTGGAGGGAGGGAGGGTTGAGGGAGGAGGCAGGGTGGAGGGAGGAGGCAGGGTGGAGGGAGGGAGATGGGAGGAGGCAGGGTGGAGGGAGGAGGCAGGGTGGAGGGAGGCAAGGTGGAGGGAGGGAGGGTTGAGGGAGGAGGCAGGGTGGAGAGAGGGAGACGGGAGGGAGGGATGGGAGGGAGGGATGAGATAGGTCAGGGTGTGAGCTTGTGAGGAGGAGAAGCCTGTTCTCATGTCTGGGTGTTCCTGGAGTGTTCCGGAACTTCTGTTCTTCAGTACAGGCTGCACCAATAAGCCCTGTCTCTGCTTCAACACCAGAGTTGTTGGACATAGTGCACCATCACTGGCTTCATCTCAGAATCGCGAAGATCATTTGAGATCCGGTTGGGTTTCTTTCCTGAATGATTTGAACAAAAGGGTTGAAGTTGTGCATTCAGCTATAGACCATCAACAGGCTATCCAGAGGCTATTTTGATTATTATTTATTGATTTTATTTCCACCATGCCATTTTGTTATCTAGGAAGTGAAATCAGGGCTCTTGGAACTAACCCTGTGTCCATTTCCTGTTTCCCTCACCCAGAGCTGTAGGTGTGTGTGATGGCGCCCGCGCATGTGTGTGTGTGTACGTGTGTGTTCCCACGTGAACTGGCTCTCCCAGCGTTATTCGGGAACAGGCCTGCTCCTCAGACCTCTCTCTCTCTCTCTCTCTGCGCCTCTCTCTCTCTCTCTGCCTCTCTCTCTCTCTCTCTCTCTGCCTCCTCTCTCTCTCTCTCTCTCTCTCTCTGCCTCTCTCTCTCTCTCTCTCTCTCTCTCTCTCTCTCTCTCTCTCTCTCTGCCTCCCTCCCCCTCCCTCCCTGTCTGCACAGCAGCTTATCTCTGGATGAGACGGCTCTCGAGCCTGCTTTAACAGGATCGAGACTCGGCCCAGTTCGAGTGCTCCCCTGCCCCTGGGGGACTTCCTGCCAGGCAGGAGTGCATCCAGCCACCTTCCTCTTCAGGAAGTGCCACCTTCCTCCTCAGGAAGTGCCACCTTCCTCCTCAGGAAGTGCCACCTTCCTCTTCAGGAAGTGCCACCTTCATCTTCAGGAAGTGCCACCTTCCTCCTCAGGAAGTGCCACCTTCCTCCTCAGGAAGTGCCACCTTCCTCTTCAGGAAGTGCCACCTTCCTCCTCAGGAAGTGCCACCTTCCTCCTCAGGAAGTGCCACCTTCCTCTTCAGGAAGTGCCACCTTCCTCCTCATGAAGTGCCACCTTCCTCCTCATGAAGTGCCACCTTCCTCCTCATGAAGTGCCACCTTCCTCCTCATGAAGTGCCACCTTCCTCCTCAGGAAGTGCCACCTTCCTCCTCAGGAAGTGCCTCCTTCCTGAGCAGGAAGTGCCACCTTCCTCCTCAGGAAGTCATCTCTCTGACTGGATTGGCTCAGGGAGAGCAGGGGCTTGTGGAGGAAAGATGAGCAGTCACACATCCCGTCTGTCTCAAATCAGTCATGTCTCACAGCCCTAACGAGGACAGAGGGCTTTGTGTAAACATCCTCCTAGACAGCCACTCTCCTGGAGGGTTTCACTCCAACCTACAGGAGGGTGACAAACACCATCCAGGTTGTCAGTAAGATAGTTATGGGACTGGTGTGTGCTGGGTTAGAGTTGGGATGGTACATACAGGATGGGAGCTCTCCAGGAACGTGCTGGGAGATTCAACAGCGTTTGGTCCAAAGGCGTGTAGTACTCCCATCTGACCACTAGAGGGGGGCACTACACCTGTGTCGCTGAATTCGCTGGCTCACCTTTCCCCTAATGCCTTACAGCCTGAGCAATACCCTGCTATTCAACAGTGTTTTACTGGAACATGACTGTGCAAATAAATCTTACTAATATGCCACTTCTTGCAAAAGTTGCCATTGTAAACAGATTTTAATCAGCCTTTCACAATAAGAGTTCAGTAGACTTTCTTATCAACTGTAGTTCAGTGTATGAACAGCAGGGTGAGGCTGAAATGTCTTTGTACTTGAAATCACCACTCACTCCTGCATGGAGAGAACATTCGACAGATATTTTTTTGCGAATTTAGTTTGGTCATAGGAATCCCATGCAGTTTCTCAGGATTATAAAATAATATTGCTTCATTTTTTTTTTTTTTTACCCATTTCGGGGCCACATATGACTTGGTTTCATTGTCACATTGTCGTTGATATCAGCATGTTTGCGTGCCTCATGTGAGATAAGCATTACAGACGTTTAGTTTTACAACCTCGAAAGGAACTATTATTATTTATTGGCTTGTTGTGGTTGTGTGTTCACGGTCAAATGTTCTCTAACTCTTAATTCCTTGTTTTGCTCTCTAACAGATTCCAGATGAATTTGACACTGGTGAGTAACTGCTGCCCTACCTGGTGTGTGTATGTGTGCTCTACCCGATGTGATATGTGTGTGTGTATGTGTGCGCTACCTGGTGTGTGTGTGTGTGTGTGCGCTACCTGATGTGTGTATGTGTGCTCTCTCTGGTACTTTGTGCCCTCACTGAAATTCCATTCAGTCTTGAATTGAGCTGAATCCAATGGTTGTTTGTGAACCACTATTCCGCTTTGTGCTTTAGCTACTTGGCTCATGGCTATGGGCCTCCTCTACCTCCCTGGGGACCTGACTGGCAGTTCACTGGGGAGGGGACCAGACTGGCAGTTCACTGGGGAGGGGACCAGGCAGTTCACTGGGAAGGGGACTGGCAGTTCACTGGGGAGGGGACCTGGCAGTTCACTGGGGAGGGGACCTGACTGGCAGTTCACTGGGGAGGGCACATGTCACCCTCTATGAGATTAGTTGTACTGGTGGCACTAAGGTAGGGCTGGGTGGTATGGCCTAAAATGTTTATCACGGTATAATTCCTAAGCACTGATGGTCATGGTATAGATCACGATATATTAGTTATTCTTAAAATGTCTTGACAATGCAATCTGCATTGGATTGGGTAACTCCGGTGTGTCGCATGAGTTGAATTTTCCAACTTTTGCAGTGCTTTGCCATGGAAGAGCGACTTTAGCGTTAAACAGTAGCCTACGTTTATGGGATCGCAAGAAACTGTTAAATATTTGTAGTGAGTTAGCTATAAACAATTATTACGTGGCTGAATACTCTATTCTGTTGGGCTACAGTAAACATTTCACAATTCTTACCAACCTGGCATTGGATTTGTTAAACGCATTCTGGTTGATTGTTCATATTCGCGCACATGCATGGCTTTAAGGTGGTGAAAAAGATTGCTAGTGTTTCCCCCTTTGGCTGGCACAATTCGACGACACAACTTACAGAGTAGGCTGGTTGTTGGTCGATGTCTGATAACTTGAAACCAAACCATTTCCAAACAACAGAAGAAGCCCCCTTTTTTAACAATTCTTCTTTGTTCGGCAAATCAACCCCACTGGCGTTATTTTCAGACATCATTAACGCTTGCTTACACTTGCCAACAAAAACAGTTTACTCATATAAATGATTGCTTCCTCTGGAGTTGCGCTAGCTTGTTTGTTGACTTTCATTGGCTGGCACAATGCGTGCAGCGTCTGTTTTTTGTTGTTGTAAAAGATGCAAATTTGAACTTGCCCACAAGGCTGTATCACTTGACTTATATTTTATACCAAACAGAAACACTTTACTTAATACATTTATTAATATACCTTGATATACATGATATGATGGAAAGAAAGGAGGTGGAGGAGGGTGGAGAAGGAGGAGGGTGGAGAAGGAGGGGGGAGGAGGAGGAGGAGGAGGGTGGAGAAGGAGGGGGGAGAAGGAGGGGGGAGAAGGAGGAGGGTGGAGGAGGGTGGAGAAGGAGGGGGGAGGAGGAGGAGGAGGGTGGAGAAGGAGGGGGGAGAAGGAGGAGGGTGGAGAAGGAGGAGGGGGCTGGAGAAGGAGGGGGGAGGAGGAGGGTGGAGGAGGAGGAGGAGGGGTGGCTCTGTATGTTTTAGCTTCAACCTCCACTTGTGAAGTAACCTGCATCAAGACACATCCTAGCTCATCATCAGCGGTGCTGGATAAGTGCTGGAGTGAAGCCAGGAATGTAGATCTGCAGGAACATGACTGGAGACTGGGCAGCAGAGCTGTGGAGACCTGGGGAGAGCACATGTAACCCTAGATGACAGTAGTTGTACTGGTGGCACTAAAGTGCTATGATAAGTGTAGGGGGGGGGTTAGTATAAGCTTTCTCCCTCATAGGTTGATTCACTTCATCCTACACACACACAAAGACATCTTTCTCTTTCACACACACCAACCCTTTTTCACTGTGTCCAGATGAGCTCAGCTTTGCCTGAGCATGTGTGGCATTGTCATGCGGAGGGTGTGTGTGGGGGGGGGGGGGGCGGGGGCTGGTCTCCTGTATGATTGATGGATCCTAGAGGATGCCATCTTCCTGGTGCCCCGTGCGGGGGCAGTGCCAGCTGCCTCCGTAGAGAGGCAGAGCACCCTGGTGCCTCTGGTCTGTCACCCAGCCTCCATCTGTCCTGTCACCATCCCTCATCCTGTCAGACAGCCTGGGGACTGGCTGCAAGACCTCACCAGAGACACGTATATAGACACACACACATATACACACTCACTTACTCACACGCAGAAATACCTCAACTGCCATCCTCAACTGCCATCCTTTCTGATTTCCCCTTAGCCCACCGTTCTATTTCAGAACAGTGCCTTTCCTGCAGATGTACCTCAGAATCTCCTGATGTTGTGAAGGGGTTGCCTCTTAGGTTGGAGAGAGACTGGAGGGGAGGGTTAGAGAGAAGCTGGAGGGTTAGAGAGAGGCTGGAGGGTTAGAGAGAGGCTGGAGGGTTAGAGAGAGGCTGGAGGGGAGGGTTAGAGAGAGGCTGGAGGGGAGAGTTAGAGAGAGGCTGGAGGGTTAGAGAGAGACTGGAGAGTTAGAGAGAGACTGGAGGGGAGAGTTAGAGAGAGGCTGGAGGGGAGGGTTAGAGAGAGGCTGGAGGGTTAGAGAGAGACTGGAGGGTTAGAGAGAGACTGGAGGGGAGGGTTAGAGAGAGGCTGGAGGGGAGAGTTAGAGAGAGGCTGGAGGGGAGAGTTAGAGAGAGGCTGGAGGGTTAGAGAGAGGCTGGAGGGTTAGAGAGAGACTGGAGGGGAGGGTTAGAGAGAGGCTGGAGGGGAGAGTTAGAGAGAGGCTGGAGGGTTAGAGAGAGGCTGGAGGGTTAGAGAGAGGCTGGAGGGTTAGAGAGAGGCTGGAGGGGAGGGTTAGAGAGAGGCTGGAGGGGAGAGTTAGAGAGAGGCTGGAGGGTTAGAGAGAGACTGGAGAGTTAGAGAGAGGCTGGAGGGTTAGAGAGAGACTGGAGGGGAGGGTTAGAGAGAGGCTGGAGGGGAGAGTTAGAGAGAGGCTGGAGGGTTAGAGAGAGGCTGGAGGGTTAGAGAGAGACTGGAGGGGAGGGTTAGAGAGAGGCTGGAGGGGAGAGTTAGAGAGAGGCTGGAGGGTTAGAGAGAGGCTGGAGGGTTAGAGAGAGGCTGGAGGGTTAGAGAGAGGCTGGAGGGGAGGGTTAGAGAGAGGCTGGAGGGGAGAGTTAGAGAGAGGCAGGAGGGTTAGAGAGAGACTGGAGAGTTAGAGAGAGACTGGAGGGGAGAGTTAGAGAGAGGCTGGAGGGGAGGGTTAGAGAGAGGCTGGAGGGTTAGAGAGAGACTGGAGGGTTAGAGAGAGACTGGAGGGGAGGGTTAGAGAGAGGCTGGAGGGTTAGAGAGAGGCTGGAGGGTTAGAGAGAGACTGGAGGGGAGGGTTAGAGAGAGGCTGGAGGGGAGAGTTAGAGAGAGGCTGGAGGGTTAGAGAGAGGCTGGAGGGTTAGAGAGAGGCTGGAGGGGAGGGTTAGAGAGAGGCTGGAGGGGAGAGTTAGAGAGAGGCTGGAGG
Source organism: Hypomesus transpacificus (assembly GCF_021917145.1). Lineage (NCBI taxonomy): Eukaryota > Metazoa > Chordata > Actinopteri > Osmeriformes > Osmeridae > Hypomesus > Hypomesus transpacificus. Next base: position 9,061,546 of record NC_061074.1, on the reverse strand, counting down.
GTTAGAGAGAGACTGGAGAGTTAGAGAGAGACTGGAGGGGAGAGTTAGAGAGAGGCTGGAGGGGAGGGTTAGAGAGAGGCTGGAGGGGAGAGTTAGAGAGAGGCTGGAGGGGAGAGTTAGAGAGAGGCTGGAGGGTTAGAGAGAGGCTGGAGGGTTAGAGAGAGACTGGAGGGGAGGGTTAGAGAGAGGCTGGAGGGGAGAGTTAGAGAGAGGCTGGAGGGTTAGGGTTAGAGAGAGACTGGAAGGTTAGAGAGAGACTGGAGGGGAGGGTTAGAGAGAGGCTGGAGGGGAGGGTTAGAGAGAGGCTGGAGGGGAGGGTTAGAGAGAGGCTGGAGGGAAGAGTTAGAGAGAGGCTGGAGGGTTAGAGAGAGGCTGGAGGGTTAGAGAGAGACTGGAGGGGAGGGTTAGAGAGAGGCTGGAGGGGAGAGTTAGAGAGAGGCTGGAGGGTTAGGGTTAGAGAGAGACTGGAAGGTTAGAGAGAGACTGGAGGGGAGGGTTAGAGAGAGGCTGGAGGGGAGGGTTAGAGAGAGGCTGGAGGGGAGGGTTAGAGAGAGGCTGGAGGGGAGAGTTAGAGAGAGGCTGGTGTGTTTTCTCCTTCCTGCAAGTGTCAAGTTTCAAGCATGAGGGTTTTAAGCATGGGGGCTTGAAGCCAGTGGGTTTTGAACATGGGGCCAGCCAGGGGGCCTAGGGACAGTCTTCAGCCAGGGGGCCTAGGGACAGTCTTCAGCCAGGGGGCCTAGGGACAGTCTTCAGCCAGGGGGCCTAGGGACAGGCTTCAGCCAGGGGGCCTAGGGACAGGCTTCAGCCAGGGGGCCTAGGGACAGGCTTCAGCCAGGGGGCCTAGGGACAGTCTTCAGCCAGGGGGCCTAGGGACAGGCTTCAGCCAGGGGGCCTAGGGACAGGCTTCAGCCAGGGGGCCTAGGGACAGGCCTGGAGGTGAGGTGTCTCCCCAGGGCTTGGCAGAGACGCTAACCCAGGACACAGCTGCCTTCCTGGGGTCCAGCAGGGCTGATGTGGCCTCAAGATGGCTGGAGGAGGATCAAACTAATATCACCCAGAGAGCCCGATAATGACCTCTTTATTAACAGCTTCCCTGAGGGGCCCTATCACCATCTCTCCCTCTGTTGTCTGCTCCTCTCTCGCCTCGTCAGGTGCCACATCGCTCTCCCTCTCCCCGAGGGATCATATCACCAGCTCTATCCTACTCTTTCTGCACCCCCCCCCCCCCCTTTTCTCTCTCCTTTATCGCCATCTCTTCCTGTCTCGCTCGTTCTCTCCTAGGTGCTCTATCGATCCCCCTGTCTGCCGACCTCCCTCCCCGCCCCTCTGTCCCTCCCTGAAGTGCCCTTCCACTGTCTGTCTCTGGAATTACCTCAGGGCTCGGCGTGCTGACGCTCTCCTGGCCTGGAGAGATGCTTATCTTAGCCTAGCCTAGCGTAGCCTAGCCTAGTGTAAAGTAGCCTATCATAGCCTAGCCTAGCCTAGCCTAGTGTAAAGTAGCCTAGCCTCCACCCTGGGCGTTCCCTTCACTCATAAAGACCTCTGATGACCTGAGGGGCTACTGGGGGGCAGGGGTAAACATCAGGGTCCCTAAGGGGACATGGAGGCGGCTGTGCATCGCCTCCCCTCCAACCCTCCCTCCCTCCCCACGCTGCCTCTCCACGCTTCCCCTCCCCTGGGAGTGGCAGAAGGCAAGCGGAGGGCGGGAGGGGAGGGCTGGAGAAGGGCTGGAGAGGTGGATGGGTCCTCAGGGACTCTGCTGCGACGGTCTGGTCGGTTAACAGGCGTGACCCACGTTACCATGCCAAGTGACGGCATTCACAGCCGTGTGTGTGTGTGTGTGTGAGGAAGGAGGAATGGGGTATTGCATTTGGATGGGGTGGAATTAAGGGGGTAGGGGTCACACGTGTGTGTGTGTGTGTGTAGCGGCATGATGCATCGGAGCGTCGGACGCCTCAGTGATGGCGTGATGTCACAGTGCTGTCCCTCGAGATGAAGATGACAGCAGCCATGACCACACACACACACACATATATATACATGTCCATACACACACACACACATTCAGTGAGAGCACATTGTGATTGTAGCACAGCACCAACATGTGGTACCACATCCAGGCCCCTGAGTCATAATCCCAGGTAGAGACTATATATACTGTTGTTTGGACGCTACTTTTGGACCAAAGCGTCTGCTAAAGGAATGAAATGAGTGTGATAGGAGTGAATGCATCAGAGCTGGGGTGGACCAGCACGACACACCCTCTGAGTCTGACTCTGTCTGAGTGGAACAGGGCAGCAGAGATCCAGAACGCTAGTGGCTTACTGTAGAGAGAGAGGGGGGGTTCCAGTCCAGTTAATAGGGATGGACATGGTGTTCCAGTCAAGTTTGAACAACCCGACACGTGTAGCTTCTCCTCCGTCTCCCAGCCCTGGTCCTAGCTCTCCTGTCCCCCTCCTCTCCTAGCTCCAGTGTGTACACACACACACACACACATTCACACAGTAGCCTGTGTCCCTATCTGTCCCCTGGCTCTAACCCTGCTGTTCTAACAGAGACCCTCCTACTGCATCCCCCTTCAAAGGCTCCCTTCAGACCCCCCCCCCCCCTCCCTTCAGACCCCCCCCCCCTCCCTTCAGACCCCCCCCCCCCCCCCTCCCTTCAGACCCCCCTCCCCCTCCCTTCAGAGCCCCCCCCTCAGAGGCCCTCCCTAACCCCCCACACACACAAGGAGAGGGTGACAGGCAGGAGCATCGTTTGTCACCACCCGAGAAAGAAGCGCTTGAGCATGCGGGCAGAAGAGAAGCAGGGAGAGAGGAGGGGAGGCGGGAGGAGAAAGGATGCAGAGGAATAATGGTGTTTGGCAAACGAGCTGAACATATGCCACCTCAGGAGGATTAAAGGCAGGCTTTGTTAGGACAGGAGGCCCAGCTATCGATCTACCTCTCCCCCCCCCCCCCCCCCCCCTCTCTCTCTCTCTCTCTCTCTCTCTCTCTCTCCTTCTAATTTGGTGGGGAAGCCTCCATTTCTTACACCCTCCTTGTTGCCTTGTCTCCCTCTCTCTATCCCTCCCTCTCTCTATCTATCCCTCCCTCCCTCTCTCCCTCCAGTCCTCTTGAAGGGCTACCAAGCTACAATAGACTTCCTCTCTATTACACAGACAAACAAGGTTAGCACAAGAGCCCTCCTCCTCTCTCCTCTTTTCTCGTTCTGTCTTCCTCTCAGAGTCAACGTCCAGATTTCGTCAGACCCCAGTGTCGGTTACCTCAGAGAGGGGTCAGCGAGGCATGCTGGGGGTGCTGGGGGTCTAGGGCCGTGGGTGTGGAGCTCTGGATGTGGAGCTCTGGGTGTGGAGCTCTGTAAATTCTGCTTTACTTGTAAATGCTTTCTTTCTGTCTCTGTATATAGACACCTCTCTCTCTCTCTCACCCGCCCCCCCCCTCAGCTGACCAAACCATCATCCTGCTTCCCTCCGTCTCTCTCTCCTCATCCTCCGTCATCATCCATCTATTCACCCCTCCTCCATCAGCCCCCCATGCTGTTATTAGCATGATAAAAGCCTCACTTGGTCCTTCCTCTCACACACACACACACACACACACATAAACACACACACACACATAAACACACACACACATAAACACACACACACATAAACACACACACACATAAGCACACACACACATAAACACACACACATAAGCACACACACACATAAACACACACACACACACACAAGCACACACACACATAAGCACACACACACATAAGCACACACACACATAAGCACACACGCGTCAGTGTCCTGGAGGGGGCGGCTGACTCCCACCCCCTGCCTAGCGTGGCACTCCTGTCTCATGGGAGAGGTTAGTCTACAGGCTCGGTCACTATCCCACGCTCCCTGAAGTGTGTGTGTGTGTGTGCCCTCCAGGACTAATCAAACACGTGATCACTTGATCTGTTCATCTCAGATGATAACACACACGTTCTGCTGGATGAAGCGTCCACGCTACTGTTGCACACTCCTCTCTCTCTATGTGTCTCTTTCTGTCTGTCTCTTTGTGTCTCTCTCTGTGTCTCTCTATGTCTGTCTCTTTGTGTCTCTCTCTGTCTCTGTCTCTCTCTATATCGCTGTCCCAACACTCCTTTCCTCCACCTCTCTCTCTCCTTTTACATCTCCCTCTCTCTCCTCTCGCTTCTTCGTCTTCCTGTCCCCGAGGACTCAACCCCCCAGAGTCCCTTGCCGCGTGCTTTAGCTTGGGGGGAAAATGCCATCTGCCATAGCAATGCTCAGATCAGATCTGCTGTAATGACGCTGTGGTCTCATGGGAGATGCAGTTCTTTATTGCTCATTAGGACTACATCTGTGGACTTCCTTTCTCTCTGCCAGAAGAACCGACTAATGACTTGGTTAGAACTGGTCCGTGGAGGGATACAGTCTAGTTCTGCTTCTCTACCTATTCTGGTATTATAGAGAAGCCGGATGTTTGCGGTGTTAAAACATTACTTATAAGGCACAAGGGATATTATAAAATAGTTGAACATGATCAAACTTTTTCCCCCCAGTGTTGTGTGTAATGTTGTCCCTGGAGGGCTGGCCTGACTGCTCCTCTCTCCTTCAGACCCACAGGTCGTGCAACAGCTGAGGAGAACTTTCAAGTACTTCCAAGACTACAGACAGGTACCTACTCTGTGATTGGTCTTACAGGAGTAGGCTTTCAAAAAGCCAATCATTAAATCTCTTCTCACAGTCCCGCTTCGATGCTTACCTGACCACAGGCAGCAGCTACCCGTGTTTGTTAAGGAAACACTTTAATCCACAACAAAAAACAAACGCTGCAGAACACTGCTGTGGTCCAGTAGTGAAGATGTCATATGTGTGCGCCCTCAGATGATCATGGAGCCCACTAGCCCCAGGCTGCTGCCTGACCCCCTGAAGGAGCCTTACTACCAGCCCCCCTACACCCTGGTGCTGGAGCTTACAGACGTGCTGCTGCACCCAGAGTGGTCGGTACGTAGCCCTGTCTCGCCCTGCCTCGCCCTGCCCTGCCTCGCCTCGCTCCTCCCCTCAGTCCTCTACTTTTTCACCCCCAATCTCACCTCTCTTCAACCCTGCCTCAACACCCCTCCACACACACACGCGCTCTCACACACACACACACATGTCCACCCTGTTCCTTTCTCCTTCTGTGGTTTAGGCCATCTGTTCTGGGGAGTGTGTGTGTATGTGTGAGAGAGAGAGCGAGCGAGAGAGAGTGTGTGTGAGAGAGAATGAGAGAAAGAGAGAGAGTGTGTGTGAGAGAGAACGAGAGAGAAAGAGAGAGAGAGTGTGTGTGTTTTGAGGACCACCTGTCAGCCTCCCTCCTCTGTAAACACTCCTCCTCTCCTCCACCTCCTCTCCTCCACCTCCTCCCTCCACACTTTCATCTGTGCTCTCCACCTGTCTGCCCTTCCCCCCCCCTTCGGCCCCGCTCACCTGGCCAGGTGTGCTTGTGATGGGCGCGTGGGTGACAGGTGGGCTGCAGCAAGGCTGTAACCTGACACCTGCTTGACAACGCCCTCCGTACCTGCCCCAACAGACAGGTAGCGCCAGTGTGGTCCAGCCCCCAGGACCTCAGCCTGGCCTCTCTTGCTCCACTTCTGGGTCTGCTGTTTGTGACACAAGGTGTGTGTGTGTGTGTTCCCAGCTTGCGACCGGCTGGCGTTTTAAGAAGCGTCCAGGCATTGACTACCTGTTCCAGCAGCTCGCTCCTCTCTACGAGATCGTCATCTTCACCGCCGAGACCGGCATGGTGAGCAGGCTAACACACACACAACGCTAACACACACACACCACGCTAACACGCACACACAATGCTAACACGCACACACCACGCTAACACACATCACACTAACACACACCACGCTAACACGCACACACCACGCTAACACACACCACGCTAACACACACCACGCTAACACACACCATGCTAACACACACACACACCACCATATGTTGCAACAACTCCTGCGTGTGTGTTTGTGCATGCTGAGGCGTGCCCCTTCGACAGCCACATCCACCCTCTCATTCAGTCAGAGCTGGCCCACGCTTGTTTGTTGTGATCACTCTCCTCCCATCTCTCCCTCCTCGTCCTCGGTCATCAGGCCTGAACACTTCTCCTGGCTCTCCCCCAGAGCCCCACTCCCAGGTCCAGTCTGCTGTACTGGGACCTCCCATCTCCTTCTCCTCTTGTTTGTTTAGCGTCTGGGCAGCCGCAGCCCCCCGGGGCCTCCTGCACTCCTAACGGCCCACCCACCTGGCCTTCAGTCAGGCACAGAGCAGGCCACCCTGCGCCCGCCAGGACCCCTCTCTCCAGGACCACATTCACATGCTAATGAAGATGAGGCCTCGAGTCTAATTGGCTGTTGAGACCGTTCCCAACTTCAGTTTGCTCTGTTGGATCTTATGGGTTCAGTTTGAACATTTGGGCTTGTTTCAGTGCAAGCGTGGATGCCTGTGTGGGGGTGGTGTACACAGGAGAGAGAGCGATAAGAGAGGGACCGGCTGCCAGGACTGGTGTAAACATGGACACGCACTGTTGTGTCCCATGTGTTTGGATAGGCCTCTTCACAGGCTCAGTGCTTCTAATACCCCGTATGAAGTGTAGCTAAACACATCTGAAGCCTCACACAAGGCCAAGCCCCAGGAGAGGACACATGAGGTGGGAGACACCTCAGTGAGGAATCCTCTCCTCCACTCCCAACGGTTACCCAGCATGCTTCAGTCACGAATATTGTGGGAGTCGAGGAAACGTAAAAAGTGTGATGAGGGACTCAAGAGTGTGTGTGTGTGTGTGTGTCTCTCTTTGTGTGTGTGTGTGTGTGTCTCTCTTTGTGTGTGTGTGTCTCTCTTTGTGTGTGTGTATGTGTGTGTGTGTGTGTGTCTCTCTTTGTGTGTGTGTGTCTCTCTTTGTGTGTGTCTCTCTGTGTGTGTGTGTCTCTCTGTGTGTGTCTCTCTGTGTGTGTGTGTCTCTCTCTCTGTGTGTGTGTGTGTGTCTCTCTTTGTGTGTGTGTGTTCCTGTAGACGGCATACCCCCTGATTGACAGCATCGATCCCCAGGGTTTCGTCATGTACCGCCTGTTCAGAGACGCCACACGCTACATGGAGGGACATCACGTCAAGGTACTCACACCCAGACGCCTGGCTCACCCCCCCACACACACACACACAGTCCTTGATCTCAAGGTGTCTGTCTTGTCCCTACACAGCAGTCAGGCTGAAGCCCTCATGTCACTATACTGCTCTCCTACAACCCAGCACAACTGTAGAGTCCCTCTCACACACACACACACAGGCCCCCCCCCCCTCGTCCCCGGAGCCTGACCCAGGCGTCACAATGCTGCCAGCCCCCCTGTGTCTCCTCCTGAGCCATCCTTCTGCTGCTCCTTTCATTCTCTCTCCTCTCTCCTCCATCACCTCCTCCCCTCCTCCTCCTCCGGCTCCGCACTCACAATGGAGGCTTCTCTCCCCCTCCCCCCCTCTCCCTCTCTCGGGCCTCATTAACCTTATGGCTGCCGCTCTTCCCCCTCCCCCCATCCTCCCTCTCTCCCTCTCCTCCTCTCTCTCCCCCTCTCTCTCTCCCCCTCTCTCTCCCCCTCTCTCTCTCTCCCCCTCTCTCTCCCCCTCTCTCTCTCTCTTATTGAACAGTTAAGAAGTGTGTTCACCGACCTGTTGTCTTCCCTCAGGATTCAGCTAAGCTTAGTCCTAGACTGACAGGAACAGTTACATGAAACAGGTTTTTATTTATGTATATATAAATGGTTGTCCCTCAGCAGAATAACCACCCAACAGGTGTTGAGACGGTTACGGCAGCTCTGACTTCATGTTTACATGTTCACACAGCTGAGTGGTTTGAAGTCAACACACCACTGCATTCAGGCGGCCTCCCCTGTGTGGGAGTGGTGGTTACTGTGGTTACTGTGCTGACTCTGCGTCCTCACTGATCTCTCTGTGATCTCTCTCTGTCTCTGAGTCCTCACTGATCTCTCTGTGATCTCTCTCTGTCTCTGCGTCCTCACTGATCTCTCTGTGATCTCTCTCTGTCTCTGCGTCCTCACTGATCTCTCTGTGATCTCTCTCTGACTCTGCGTCCTCACTGATCTCTCTGTGATCTCTCTCTGTCTCTGCGTCCTCACTGATCTCTCTGTGATCTCTCTCTGTCTCTGTGTCCTCACTGTTCTCTCTGTGATCTCTCTCTGTCTCTGTGTCCTCACTGTTCTCTCTGTGATCTCTCTCTGTCTCTGAGTCCTCACTGTTCTCTCCATGATCTCTCTCTGTCTCTGCGTCCTCACTGTTCTCTCCATGATCTCTCTCTGTCTCTGAGTCCTCACTGATCTCTCTGTGATCTCTCTCTGACTCTGCATCCTCACTGTTCTCTCCATGATCTCTCTCTGTCTCACCTTAAAGCATGCATCTCTCTCCACAGTTCTGACCTCCTGCTCATATCTCCCAACCCTCCTTTTCCCTCGTTTTCTGTGACCCCCCCCCACCCTCCCTCCCTCCCTCACCCCTCCCCACCTTCCATCTGGCCCTCTAAAAAAAGCAACAGGGAGCTAAGAAGGGAAGGGGAGGGAGGGCTGGGGGGCTGTCAGAGAAGGGGCATTTCGATGGTGCTCTGTCAGAAGAAGCCTCCAAACAGTGTGGACACACAGATGTGATCTGCCAATATAATGCTGCCGGTCAGGGTGACGAGGGCCGCGTTCAGACACAGGGCCAAACCAACCGTGACGGAGCGGGGGGGTTTGGGGGCTAGGAGCTAGAATCTTCCAAGGCGGGACAGTTAGTGGAGGTCATGGGCTTGTCACAGGTGCATATGACGGGGTCCTGGGTCCAAAGAGAGGGTCATCAACTGCCAACTGAAGAATTTCAGAAGCTTGACTGTTTATTTTATGGTTGGTTTGTATCAAGGCAAGTTTTATCCAGAAGTTAACAGTTTGAGAAATGGTTTTGTTTAAGAAACAAGGGCTGTAACCAACTTTCTCCAACCCTTTGAACCCCGTACAGAACAGACGTGTGTGTGTGTGTGTGTGTGTGTGTGTGTGAGAGTGAGACACCTCACAGCCTGTTGTCCTGTTCAGAGATCACAGAGGCTTGCTGTGTAACAATAGCTCCCAGCACCACGCCCCCCCCCCCCCCACACACACACACACACACACACGTTCATGTAGCCAACACGCTTCATGCAGGTACACACACACACTTTCCCCTGGTCCAGCTGGCCAATGCAGGAGGGGTCTGTGCGCTTGGTGTGTGTGTGTGTGTGTGTGTGTGTGGGGGGGGTTAATGGGGCAGATGGAGAGGGACGCTGTTGCCGGGCTCATCTGGACCCCCCCTCCTTCCCCCCCCTCCCACCGCCCCCAAAGCTGTTGCTCACACTAGCCGTGTGTGTGTGTGTGTGTGTGTGTGTGTGTGTGTGTGTGTGTGTGTGTGTGTGTGTGTGTGAGAGAGAGAGGAAGGGGTTGTGTCATTGTGCCAGTGCATGTCTGTATTTGATCTCTCTCAAACTTTCATCTCTTCTGCCTCTCCTCCTTTTCTTGTCTCCCCTCTCCTCCTTCTCCTCTGTCTTTGTCTCTCCTCTCTCTCCCCCCCCCCCTCCAGGATGTGTCGTGTCTAAACAGGGACACCTCCAAGATCATCGTGGTGGACTGTAAGAGAGAAGCCTTCAGCCTGCAGCCCTTCAACGGCATGGCCCTCAAGAAGTGGGACGGCAACTCTGAGGACCGCACCCTCTATGACCTCGCCACCTTCCTCAAGAGTGAGTGAGCGAGAGTACGCATGTGTCACTTACACCAAAGCTGTGTGTCTCAAGCAAGATGGGGTGTTTGGAAGGGGGGGAGGGGGTGTATGTAGAGAGAGAGAGAATCTTTCGAGGATCCTCTTTTTATCGATTAAGTTTCTGAACATGCACAGGTGTGTTAGACTTATGCTTGTTCTTTCTGTAACCGTAACAACCCCCCCCCCCCCCCTCAGCCATAGCTCTGAGTGGAGTGGATGATGTCAGAGGAGTTCTAGAAAACTATGCCCTGGAGGAGGACCCTATAGAGGCCTTCAAACGCAGACAGGCACAGCTGGCACAGGTGTGTCTTCACACACGCACATGCATGCACGCCAGATCAGCACTAATGTGTCGAACCCATAAATGACCATTTCTTTCTTTCTCTAATTCACTATTTGTGCCTCGTATGTGTGTGTTTGAATCCTCATATCACTTATAGAAAAACTGACTGTGTGTGTTTGTGTGTATTTGTTGATTCTGTGTGTCTTTGTGCGTGTGTATGTGTGTGTGTGTGTGTGTGTGTGTGTATGTGTGTGTGTGTGTATGTGTGTGTGTGTGTGTGTAGGAAGAGGAGCAGAGGTTAGCAGAGCTAGCGCAACAGAAGAAGCAGGGCATCTCTTTAGGTTCCATTGCCGGAAGGTTCTGGCGTTCCAAGCAACAGTGAGTGGTCCCAATACCCACCAATCACGGCCCACCTCTCCAACGTGTCCGACCAATGGGACCGCGGCCGCAGTCATCCGGGTGGGCGGGACTTGCGACCTTGTCCGGAAGCGTCCAATCAGATGGAGCGGACTGCCAAAACCATGCCTCGGGGGGGGCGGGACTGTAGAGGAGCAAACCTAAATCATCATAACCTGTGCACCAATAAGGAGCAGCTTCCTGGGTCTGGAGGGGGCGGAGGCAGCGCATGCCCCCCTAATGCTTCTATTGGTTCTCTGTTGTCACTGGACACATCCTAAAGGGTGCTGATTGGTTAAGAGACGTTCATCAGCTTCTGCTCATTGGTGGTCCGGAGGCTGACCAGATATCAGGGCTTCTTACCTGCAACTCCTGCTCTGGGATCTGGGTCTCCGTACCCAGAGGCGGTCTGAGGTCACGTCCTACCACCCGATTTCATGTTTGTACTTCGAATTATTATATTTTTGTTCTTTTTTGTTCATGCAAATGTAAACGAGACTGTGCTGACCCAAGGTTTAGAACTTTAAAAGTATAATTATTGTTGCTATCGGATACATGTTTCGTCCTGGGAGGCATGCAACGGCACTTTTCCGCTCTCCACCAATGAGATCGCCGTGGTTCGGACAGGCGCTGGGCTCGGCCAATCAGACGGGGTGTGACTGCGGGACGAGCCGATGCACAAGGACTGAGTGGTGGACGACATGATCTCTTCTCTAAGCCAATGAGAGCCCTGGGATCTGTTGCTGCAGGGAGGGGGAGGTTGTTGGGTTGTCCAATTAGCAGAACTGGGATCTGTGCTGGGGTGTGTGCTTGTTGAATGTTCTGTGAGATCATATTCATGTGAAACATTCATTCACCGAGTCCCAAATAAAGGAGAACTGGCAGTGTACCACGTGCTGAACTGTGTTTGGTTTAACAGGGATCACCTGAACCTTCTTTACAACCAAATACTTCCTATGATGTGGGTTATTCTTTGTGGCATGTATCTTTGCAGAAGCCGAGTCTGCTTTGGTACTTGATCCTCTCCTGTTTACTGTCTTAGAAGGATTTTCTTCTCCATTGTCTGTTTTGATTATTGGCTCAATTATTTAAACTGAATTAAATAAATACCTGGCAAAAAGTCTTCCTAATCCTAACCATTTTGCTCCAGGTGTGAACTTTCTACCTGGAATGAATGACTAACTGGCGATAGGTCAAAACATTTGAGTCAACCTCATGACGTTAATGCATTTTTCCAGCGGCTGTTTGGTGATGATGAGTGAGTTCAGGACGCTCTTGCGAGGTTATGGAGCTTTAAATACATCTTTAAAGTGGCGATTAGATTCCTTTTCACTTGTTTAGACGATTAACTCTGAACAAACAACCGAAGCCTCTCCGCCAGGAACTGATTTGGCCCAAGAGAATGTGTTGGCACTACTGATCTGAAGGCACAATATTTGCCATGACAGATTACTGTCGATCAATGCCCGTCATCCTTTGAGGATTTATTTGCTTTTCGTATTTAACGCTAAATTAGTTGCTATTCCGCTTTCAACGGCTATTCAGTTATTTAAAAGGGATTATATTAGAAATCCAATTATAGCTGTATTTCCAATAGGCTACTCGATAATTAAACGACAGTTTTAAATTAACAGGAAAAACAGTAAATAGCCTACGTTATTTTAACGCTTAAAATTTTAATGTAATTGAAACACAGTTCTTCGAAATTCAAGACAGAAAGTAGCAAATTGCCTTTCCCACAGACGGATTTCCCGTTCTAATACATTTGATTGGGGGGTGTGGGGGGGGGGGGTGATGTTGAGTCAATGTAGGCTGTAGCCACGTCGCCAATTGGCATTAGAGATGTTAATGCTACCGTTTGTGGTGTGTGAAGGAGAGACATGTGGCTCGGCCATTCACAGCAACATGCAAACTGTTCGGTGTCAAACCCATTCTCCCAACAGACACCCCCCGGGCAGACACGTGCCCATATGTGAATGCCTAAGGGCTCTCCTTGTGTCTCACGGGACAATAGGGTTAGCTCTTTAGTTAATCTCTCGCTTTATTCTAATGACATAATTGTTGGGAATGTAGCTCTGGCAGTAGGCCTACCCGATAATTTGTTTATATATGAATTCAAACGTAACATTTATTTTTACGTGTTACCATTGCTCAAGGCTGCAGTAACTATTGTAGGCCTACTGTGATTCAGTTTCCACAACTTTTATCACCATACCACCACTGAAACATACTGCCATTCCTCATGATGGCAGCAACATGGGTTTTTAATTTAGCCATATCGTCCTAATTAGCATTCCACAGATTGATTGACAGGGTTCAGGAATTATGATACACTCGAGACGGGCCTACTTGGGAGGACAGTTCCAACAGTTTCCCAGGAAAATGCAGTAGTGCCTTGGTGGGAACCTTGAGGTTATTCGGTCAGATCTGTGTGTATTAATTACTCTGCAAAAGGCAATGTGTCATTGCATTTGGACCAAGCAGCACGCGGCAACATCGGTTTGACATGCGAACAAACTGCATGGAAACAAGGTGTCACCTCGAGACTGTAGTCTTGTAAAACATCATGCACGCGGCGTTTGGGAAGCCTGGGAATAGGTCCACCTCGAGCTCGGGGTGTTGGACTTGACACCTCAGCAGAACGCGCCAGTTCACATTTATAAGCACCCTGTGCCTTCTGCCACCAAGTCACACCTTTACAAATGTTCTCACTGCGTGCCTTTCCGCCCCTGGCTGTCTGTTCATCTCTTGTTTCGTCACCTTTGCGAGGACACACGCTCTGCCTCACCAGAAGCGAGTACTCCTACACCATTTGGAGTTGGGGCACGTGGGGATGCCAAGCGCTTAAGTGACAACAACTTTGCGTAAAAGCTGTTCCACGATGTCAACATATGGGCACTTGCTCGGCAATATCAACATTCTCGGAATTGCACATATCCTCCAGCCATACAAGACTTGTTTATGTTTGGGGCCTATTATTCCAGATAGAACCATTGGCCTACCCCAAACATTTGAGCTTAATAGAGTTTTGGCTCATGCTAAATACCAGTTAGGCTAAATGCATGCTGCGTCAAGTCCCTAGTGTCGAATATCCGCGCGTGCAAACACAATCTTAATACAATATGCACATATTAGATCGTGCCATTTGGTTATCGATTTGTTTAATCATTCTTTCCACTCTGTCGAATTCCTACCGTGACAAGCCACGCGCGCGACACCAGCGCATCCCCAAAGAAATGTTGACAGATTTAGATTATTTTTGCATGATAACATGCCATCATGTTCATGCGCAAGGTTCTGAATTTTGAATAAAATCCATGACCGTTTAATGTTTTAATAGGGAGTTTACTTCAGGGGTTTAAACTATAGCCTAAATTGTGTCAGGGTATGCAAAACAGGTCACATTGGCGTATTGTCGGTTACCAATTTATTATCCAGAACTAACTGACTTTAATATGTTTCATCGGGTGGTGGATTTCCTTCTGCAATAGACCTAATGAAATGGTCCATTGTTGCTATTCACATTCGATCCAAAGGTGTCATAACGCAACATACTGTCGTATTAAAAAACACATGACACGCTTTGTTGTTTTGGTTAAAGCAATCTCACTCTACATGACGCGATCCGGCAGATCGTGAATGCGCATGATGAGAACTTTGATTGTTTACAAGAGACAGCTCATATTTATTTATCCAGTCTTTTGTTGGATTCCAAGCCGCAGAAGCGGCCCGTCTGGATAATTTTCCAACAACATAATGACAATGGAAGCTCGCTGTAGTCTCCTCTCTTCTGTGTGACGCGCCCCAGCCGGAGCGTGCCTTGGGTAAAGTCAGGGCCAACAGAGGCACGCGCTGCTCTCATTACAATGACAATAGACGCGCGCCAAAGATGAGCAACAGTTTGTAAAGCTTTCGCCCTATTGTCCCCGTGCGCCCCAGCCACATCAGCAAGCACGCAGTCTACACTGACACAGGCCTTATCAAATTAGAAGCTTAATTATTCACCTTCGCGCCAATTTAATGCAATGTTTTTTTTTTTAAAGAATAAAATCGAACGCGGTTCAAGTTCCCTGCCAATTTTGTGTCATCATCGACAATTGTTTTAATGGCCGGCTTTTCACAACAGCTTTAATCCGTCTAATCCCTTTTTGTAATTTACCTTATTTAGAGAGTGTTGCTGTTTTCGCAGTGAATCACTCAGTTATGAATTCAGAGCAGACTTGACAAAAAGACAATTGCTCCAGTGTTGCATATGGCAGACACACTGCTTGACTGCTGTCACCCGTAGAACACACCACGGGGACACAACTTTACTCTATATGTCCGTAATAGGCTACATCGTCTACTCAAAACTATTATGTAGATTTTTAAATGGTCATTGTGATTTTTATGTATTAGTACTTCACTGAGCCACGTAACAGTTTGTTCATGTTTTATGTAGGCCAGACACAATACATATGTGGTTAAATAATGCAGGTTTTTGCTAAAGCCTTTCTGTTGCTGAGTCCAACTAGGCGGATGTGTATTCAAACATCTTAGCTCTACGGCAGTGATTTGTACGTATTTCCTTCATCGGCCTGTTACCATTATGGAGATGCGCTTTCTTCAGTGTTAGAGTCTGAAAACATGCTATGGCCATTAATCTAATTCACGTGCCTGCCTGTAAGGCACTCAAGTCGTGATCATTATAGGTTCTGACCTAGGAAATTGCGTGCGTTATTACCCTCTGAAGACATTGTACATAGAAGGAGTGGCCAGGTGCCGTTGATTATCATACAGCTGCCGTCATGTACCCGTCTCGTCCCGCCACCCCACCCCCATTCCCTTTCCCTCCTTCTACAAAAGCAATTATCTGACATCTTCAGTGCTGCACGACCCCCACCGCCCCCCCTTCTCCCCTCCCCAAGATTCCAGGTCCCCAAACCAAGACAACAAAAGACCCCTCTGATTCTTTCCACGGCACAATAAAAGATTTTGCTCCCAAATCTGCCGGTTTAACGACTCACACGCGTCAGAACAATTACTATTCTTGGGCTGAATTAAAGGGGTGTGCGCGCCGAACACCCCCCCCCCCCCTCCCCCACCCCCCCGTCTTACACAACGCGCGGCCGTTGTCCGCCCTCCCCAGAGGAAAAGATAAAGAACGAAAAGTCTCAGAAGAATAGGGTGGCACGCGACACCCAGTTGAAAACAAAAAGACAGGAGTAAAAAACAGTTTTTAAGGGTAAAGCGACTGAGTTTCTCAACTTCATGAGCTTCTCACTATGTCCCGTTTACACCGACTCTAGTCCATCTAGTGTAAACTGTGCGCATTTCATGAATCAAGTTCCCCCTCAAATGAAATAGCCTAACACTTATTAAAAGATCTGTCTTCCTGCAGCCTTAACGTGGCTTAACGTAATCAACATGGCTTTTGTTTTGAGTTTTGGTGTGGGGTACTTGCGACCATTTGGAACCCACAATTCTCTATCGCTGAGAAAGTGTGGTCTATATACCTATACCTCTGTATGGACAGCATTTTGTTATATTGCAGTCGCCAATTGCCGCGTGGTGAGATAGAATCAAAGCGTCCCATAAAACACCAAACTTCATGACACGCCTCCCCCGCGCGCCCTCCCTCTCCCAGGACAGTATAAATAGCTTGCCACTGTTGCAGGTTACTTAACAGAACAAGTCCAGAGTACAAACTAACTCCTTAGATTAGCTCATGGATTGTATTTTTGTTGTGAGCACCATCCACATTTAAACTTGTATCTTGTATATTTACATGTTTTTGTCTTTCCGACGATTTTATTCTGGTTTGGAGTATAGGGTTTTTTCCCCATCGAAATTGGATTTCTAGAATTGTCTGCTATATTTGGATAGCAGACTAGAACGCGCACCCAACAATGTCTCGTTTGTTTTTAACGTATTTTTTTGCGTTGATATCCACGCAAGTGGTAAGTTTCAATTTATTTTATGCGCTTTGATCTGTTGGTTCTTTGCGGGACTGATTAAAACCTTCACCGAGTTACTGCTCACCGTGTCGTGTTTACTAATACCTGCTCTTTCCCACATAGGTTGACTCGTCCGGTGTGTTTGAGTTGAAAGTACACTCCTTCAGCAGTTCTCGAAGTGTCTGTAAACAGTCCAGTGATTGCCAGATCTTTTTCCGCGTTTGTCTGAAACATTCACAAGATGTCATCTCCCCGGAGCCTCCGTGCACCTACGGTACGGGGCTCACCGATATCTTCAGTGCTGACCGCAGTTCCATCTCTGCTAGCGCGCCGGTCAGGGTGCCTTTCCATTTCAAGTGGCCGGTAAGTACCGATCAAAACCTATTATCACTCACATATCATCACTACGTTATTATTTAGCCAGGGATAAATAGCACGTATTTACATAACATTTGTGTGATGCAAAGGGTTCTCTCTTGGTTTCATTTCAGGGAACTTTTTCACTGATAATTGAAGCCTGGAATGCCGAGTCCTCCGATGGTCAGTCTACAGGTAGGTCGCCCTCTGTCCTCTAGGGGGCGCACATTTACTTTCATCTAGTTGTAAAACGGGACCCATCACTTTGATGTAGTTTTACTTAACATTCCTAAAATAGAGGCATACACTGGGACATGTACTTAGTTTTTATGCATGTTATCTAATAGGGTGTTCTGTTTTTTGTTGTTTTGTTTTTTACACAGAAAACCAAAACAACTTGATCAGCCGTTTGGTCACCTCTAGAAGACTTGCCGTTGGCGAGGAATGGTCACAGGACGTTCGATTTAGCGAGCAGAGCGAATTACGGTATTCTTACCACGTTATCTGTGATGAATACTACCACGGAGAAAGCTGCTCCGACTACTGCAGACCCCGTGATGACCAATTCGGACACTTTACCTGTGATTCCTACGGGAGCAGAACTTGCCTTCCCGGATGGAAAGGAGAATACTGCGCTGACCGTAAGTTCCTGTACAATGTAATGCTTCCGTTGTTTAAAAATAAATCTCGTTATTGCATAGTTGTGAATATTTTACTTTTATAGTTTTTTTTTCACTCGTACTTGGAATTCCGTTGAGATTTGAACACTTTGATTTTACACGAATAGCGCGCGTTATTTTCTCACTTTAAATTGTTAACTCAAGCAGTTCAACGACATCCTTGGTCGAGCATAAAAAAAGCTGCTGTTCCTTCAAATGAGGAGTTAGTCTGCATCTTTTGTTTGCCTTAACAATGGTCGCTGGGTGTATGCTTTAACAGGGACACGCGCTGGAACGTAATGTGCGCTCCCTTGCGTGAAAAATAGACGGCATGTGTTTCTTTTGTGTGTGTACCAGCTGCTTCGCTTACTACTTAACAAATACTTGATGTGTCTGAGGCCGGCGAAGGGGGGTTGTTTTGTGATGCGAACAGGAGCTCTAATGTTCCTCCTCTCTCTCTCTCTCCCTCTCTCTCTATCTGCGCAGCCATCTGCTCGTCTGGTTGCAACGAGGGGCAAGGGGACTGTGAAGCCCCTGGCGAGTGCACGTGCCGCCTGGGATGGCAGGGCGCGCTGTGCGACGAGTGCATGCGCCACCCGGGCTGCCTGCACGGCACCTGCGACGAGCCGTGGCAGTGTAACTGCAAGGAGGGCTGGGGAGGCCTGTTCTGTAACCAGGACCTCAACTACTGCACCAACCACCGGCCCTGCAGGAACGACGCCACCTGCACCAACACCGGCCAGGGAAGCTACACCTGCACGTGCCGCCCAGGGTTCAGCGGCAACAACTGCGAGATCGAGACCAACGAGTGCGACAGCAACCCCTGCAAGAACGGAGGAAGCTGCAACGTATGTCCCTAACGGTTTTTCCCAATAAACAACTCCTTGCTGGAGCCCCCTTGATGGGGCCCCCTCGAGGGGCCGTGTCTTATAGTGAGCTAAGACTGAACCAGTTGAGGGAGAAATTGAGGGATTTATCATTCACGTGTTAATCTTAATTAAGTCTTACCCTATGATACACAATTAATTAATATATTGCTATTCTAATATTATTATACTTTTTCTTTATATTACTACTTAGATCATAGTGATGCATGTGATACAGGCTTGTAGGTACGTCCCCTTTTTATCCAGTGCTCCTGATGTCCTCTGCTTGGACTGGGAAGAACAGTGTCAGGGCCACATATGAGTTCATATTCAAGCACTGCCTTTGTATTCATACTTCATTCTGTATCCAAGCTGTGTCGTGTCTGTCTTCAGTCTGTGTCCAGTCTGTGTTCACTGTGTTCAGTCTGTGTTTAGTCTGTGTTCACTCTGTGTTCACTCTGTGTTCAGTCTGTGTTCAGTCTGTGTTCACTCTGTGTTCACTCTGTGTTCAGTCTGTGTTCACACTGTGTTCACTCTGTGTTCACTCTGTGTTCACTCTGTGTTCACTGTGTGTTCACTCTGTGTTCACTGTGAAAATGATCTGACTGAGCATGGTACCTCAGAGCAGGACTCGGAAACATTTTTCCTGTCAAGAGCCATTTTACTAAAGAAGGGGACATTGGAAGCTGCAATGGATGACTAGCTTCGTTTGAGTTGGAGTGGTAAAAACATTGATATGTCATATGTTTTTTTATTGTCATCCATTGATTCAAAATAATTATCGCAACAAAAATATTTTCTGGTTAGAACAGTAATAGTAAACATATAATAAACATATTTGAATCTTAAAATCTTAAAGTGAGTGTGCTATCCTTAAATACACAATTAAAAAATGTTGAAAAATGTACAACAAAATACTGATAGAACTATACAATATAAAAAGTAAAATAAAAAATATGAGAGTGCAAATAACATAGTTGGTCATAGTTTTTCATCTTCTGACGTTTCCAGTTGGGTATTTGTGACTGAAAGAAAGTGTCTAAAAATGTGTCGTCATGTTAGCAAAACGTTTATGCGACAACTTCTCACTCACAAATTCTGCATTCCTCTTCCCTCTGTTATTTGGTTTTTGGCCGTTGAAATATTTAACCATACCGCTAAATTCACTATTTTTTTCTTTTTTTCCTTCTTCATTGTTTACTTCTATGCACACTAGGCTAGGTTGGTCTAGGCTTCACTGGTAGAGTTGGATAGGACTGATGGAATGTAGCGATTGGTTTTAAACGCAGTGTTTTTGTGCAGTCTCCTTACCCATTTTCTTATTGAAAGAAATCTGCACATTTGTAAAAAAATCCATAGACGGTAGAAAGTCCATAACTTCTAGAAACTCCGGAACCTCGAGAAAATTCCAGGAAATTTAGAACCTCTAGAAATTCCAGAAACACCAGAACATAGACTGAAGTCCCACTTTTGGTGGAAATGGACCTTTGGACTTTCAGAGTCCTCACCTATGTGTGTGTGTATGTGTTCTTCATGTCCTCATGCAGGACCAGGAAAGCGACTATTCCTGCACGTGCCCTCAGGGTTTCTACGGGAAGAACTGTGAGATTAGTGCCATGACGTGTGCAGACGGGCCCTGCTTCAACGGGGGCACCTGCACGCCGCTGGTGTCTGGCGGCTACACCTGCCGCTGCCCCGCTTCCTACATGGGCTCCAACTGTGAGAAAAAGATGGACCGCTGCAGCAGCGACCCCTGCGCTAACGGTAAGCCCCCCCCGTCCTCTAACCCCACGTCCCCCGCCCAGCATCCGAGCACACTGAGAGACGCGGCCGGTAACCCAGCCGGTAACCCAGCCGGTAACCAGGCTAGTAATCCCCCACTCCCTCCCTCCCAGAGCATCGAGGAATGTGTATCTCGGAGTGTAAGTGAGACTGGCCGCCGCCACGGAACCCCTAAGGAACTTGTATTTACCTGTCCGTCTGACAAACAAACAACTCCACACACACTCTCACTGCAAACTAACCACAGCAACCCACATTCACACACTCACAGCAAACTAACCACAGCAACCCACATTCACACACTCACAGCAAACGACATGCACATTCTCTGTCAGGTGCCTCCCTTGCTACCAGTAGCTGTGTGTTGTTTTGAAATGCACCTTTTGCTCCCTACTATGTGGACCGGGCAGGAATGCAGCACTGGCACGCCACAGCCTGGAGACGCCAGCCTGGGGCAGACAAGGCCTGGGGCAGATATGGCCTGGGGCAGATAGCATGGAGGGACAGATAGCGAGTGGGGCGGATAAGGGCCTAGAACTGCTAATATTATGCTTAATTCATCTCTTTTAGCACCCACTGAACTCTTGAGTTAGTGTGTGCTCCCAAGGGTCCTCATTAGCCAAGGAAAGACCATCTTATCTGGAGTCAGTCTCATTCCTGATTGTGTGTCTGTCTCTCTGTAGATTATGAAAGGAGAGCTTCCAGACCTAGCGTTCTCAGTTAGCTGTGATTCTAACCTCCCTCCTCCGCAGGCGGACAGTGTCTGGACCTGGGCCACAGCCTTATGTGTCGCTGTCGTCCCGGCTTCTCGGGCGCGCGCTGCTTGACCAACATCGACGAGTGCAGCCGCAGCCCCTGCCGCAACGCGGGCACATGCCTGGACGGCATCAACGACTTCACCTGCACCTGCACACTGGGCTTCACCGGGAAGGACTGCAGCGTGCGCGCCGATGCCTGCTCACTCGTCCCATGCCAGAACGGAGGCACCTGCTTTACTCACTTCACCGGGCCTGTCTGCCAGTGTCCCGCCGGCTTCATGGGAGCCAAGTGTGAGCACAGCCTCAACCCTACCCCGCGGCCCGCCGCTCCCACGCCAGCCGACGGCTTCTCTGCAGCCCTGGGAGTCAGCGTCGTCCTGGGCCTGGTCACCCTCGTCATGCTGGTGTGCGCTGCCATTTTGGGTCTTCGCCAGCTGAGGCGGGGCAGGAAGGGAATGGTTTCCTGTGTCAGGAACGACTTGGAGACCGTCAATAACCGGACGACGCCCGGCCCGTTCCCCAGCGCCAGCATGAGGGAGAAGGAGGCGTTCCTAATCCCCGGCGGCCAGTACAAGGTGTCTAATAAGGACGTAGCGCTTAGCTCCGCCCCCGAGCAGAAGACCGGCGACAACGCGGCGTACAAACAAAAGATGGCCGACTGTAACCTTGCCTGGGACGATGACAGGATCGCCAAGAGCAAGTTTGACCGGCAAGTAACCTTTATCACTGGACAAACTGACAGTTACTCACTCTCACACACACACACTCAGACACTCACTCACGGTCCACACCCACGGCTATCTTGATATGCTCTTTAAATTAGTGTGGAACCCGACTTGACCTGTCCATGTTTTTCCTCCAACAGAAAGAATTGTGCATCTACCGTGGTGGTCCCTCCACTTAGCTTCCTCAAAGAAGGCCTCTTTCCCCCCGTCTTCATCATTCCTGAGCAGATGGAGCAGTGTGTGTTTGCTACTGAGGTAAACTACCAACTGACGCTAACAGACAACAACTCTCTAGATTTCAACTGTAAAAAAAAAAAAGAAGAGATTTTTTGTAAGGATTTGAAAACTAACTCTTTTCGTCTTCAATTGCAGGTGTAACAACAGTATTGCCATCTCTGGAGAGCCTCAACCAACCAAGGCCAAGGCCTGACCATGTTTACAATCTTTCCAGGACAATTCAAAGATTTGAAGAAGATTTATTTTAACAACATATATTTTAATTTAATATTTATTCATGCTGCTCATTGAAAATGACTTTGACAATGTTTCAGAAGACAATATTCCGAGCCCTAGAGGATCCACTGAATATTCAGGCGCCACTTGCACTACTATAAATATATTTGTAATCTTAATATAATTCTTTTTTATTTTTATTTTATTTTTATGAAAAAGAAATGAACAAACTTAAATAGTAATTTTTCCTCAATAGGAGGGTATAGGATCTCTCCATCAATCCCAGAGAGTCAGTTCTGAGGAGGGAGAACGATGTTACTCTGGATGCCTTCTCCTCCTCCAGCCCTCTCCTCAATCACTAGAGAGGCCTGGTCTCCTATAATCTCTGAATAAACTGAAACTACAATCTCCTGGAGGATCATGGGAAAAGACAACCAGAGGGAAAAAAATATATATTTTTTTCCATCATCAGCTCTTGTTGATTATTTTCTGTTTCCAAATCAGGACACATTTTGAAACTAAGGAATGAAGATTACATTTTATTTCTAGCTTCATTTTTGAAATTTTTATGTTGGGGTTGTTTTTGCTGAAATTGAAACTGGAGGGTCATGAAAAGGATATATCCCTGATGGGAGTTGTAGTTTTTTGAGGTTACTGGGAAGACCCAGACATCCTCCTGCTGGATCCAATCACTACGTAGCCTTCAAGAGCAAAACAGTCTGCCAAGAAAAAGAACTTATTAAGTGCCTGATGTTTCCATGAACTCTACAAACCCAGGACCATTCTTGTGCCATTTTTCATTCTCCTAGATGGTTATCGATATTTCTATACCGTCACATCAGGTGATATAGATGTACTGTACACCCACTGTTTGATAGTGTGATATCTTTTCGAGGAAAACTCTGCATTCCTTAAATCTATTCTCAACTCACCCGTATAGTTCCTGGTGAGAACAGAAGTATGCCATGACCTAAAAGGAAATGGTATTTAATCACACACACGAGAAAAAGTTAGTCAAATTTTGATCTTTCAGAATTTGTTTGAAACTGTACATGTTTAGTTTTTCTCCCAAGTGGTTGTAACTTTCTCCACCAGGTTATTTGATGTTGTAGTGAGATGTAGCTTCTCACCTTTGAGATCAGGTTGAGACAGGTTTGTACACGACACCAACACTGGGACACATTCCCAACACTCCCAAGAATAGGTGACGTTTGTTATCTTTTTGTTCCAAATCAAGTCTTGTAAAAAAAAAAAGAAAAAGAAAAAAAAAAAACGGATAAACAGACTTATCTCAGTTTTAAAATCATATTTGTTTCAAAGTGAAGGATTCTAAGAGAGAGGATGTTTTCCATTTTTCTTTCCTTTCTATTCATCCTCCTTTTCTGTCACTGTAAACCAAATACGTGTTTTCTTTTTCTTTAAAAAATATTTGTAACATCCTCTCTTATTTAACAATGCAATGTGTACAAAACCATAAGATATTCTTTCTATTTAATTTTGTTTGTACATAATTTGTATTTATAAAGAGAATTGTAAATGTTTACGTAAAAATATATATATATTTTCATAAATAAAGCTGAAAATCATGTAAGTCGTGTGGATTTTGGTTGAGTTTGGATGGAGTTCGGCTGGGTTAGCTTGTTTTGTTTTTTTAATATTCATCTGGGCCTCTTCTCCTGACGCTCAGTATGGTAAGCAGATGGATATGAGGCCCAACTCCACCTCCATGGAGGCAGCCCTGCACAGGACCTCCTAACCCAGGGCCCCTCAGCCCTCCTCAGGGACACCTCCCCTCGACGCTCCCCCTGCAGCCGGACAGATAGCAGCTCTGCTGGGCTGCCCGTGTGCAGCTTGGTGAGGGGGCTGGTGTACGGGGGACAGTGCTCAGGGTAGCTGGGATCACTGGAGGAGGAGGAGGAGGGGGGGAGGAGGGGGGGAGATAGACAGCGGGTGAGAGAGTGAATGTCGGAGGGATGGAGGAAGATAGGGAGCGGGTGAAATGAAAAGGGGGGTGGGGACAAGAAGAACAGAAGGATGAAGTGTGGGGGGAAAGTGAGGGGAAGTGGGACTGAGGCAGGACTCGCATCTTCATCATCCCTGAGGCAAACTTCCCACAGCATATTATTATATGGATCTAAAGACCAGCTCTAATCCTGTACCCCCCAACCCCAACCCACGCCCTCATGCCTGCATATATATGCTAATTCTGCCCCCCCCCTTTCCAAGCTTCTATCCTGTATTGTACTGAGGAGATTAAAGAAGTGTACATGAACAAACCAGCCCCCTCTCTCCGCGGCTCCTCCACACATCTGCCGTTAGCTAATGCCATTAGGTTCCCAGCTAACAGCGTGGAGAGGTGTTGCTGTGTCCTGGGCGTCCAGCTGAAGCCCACAGAGACACGCTGAGACGTCAAGACAGGCCTCGGGGCGTGTGAAGGGCCTGTGAAATCACCTGCCTCCCGATGGCCCCTCCCCTTTCCCCCCTGCCTCCCATCTCTCCCGCTCCTCCTTCCCCTCCTCTTTCTCTCTTTGAGGAAATGTGGTGATAAAGGAGAGGAGACGGTATGGAGGGGGGAGGGGGCTCTCCTGTGGAGGCTAGGAGGCCCCAGGATCCTCCCCTGGAGAGAGACGATGAGGGGGGAGGGGGCAGGAGGGGACGACTGAGCCCCCCTCTGCACCTGAAGCCTCTGCCCCAGTCCTCGTGCCTAGCCCCTGCCATAACTCCTATCCCCTGCCCCAGTCCTGGTTCCTATCCCCTGCCCCAGTCCTGGTGCCTATCCCCTGCCCCAGTCCTGGTTCCTATCCCCTGCCCCAGACCTGGTTCCTATCCCCTGCCCCAGTCCTGGTTCCTATCCCCTGCCCCAGTCCTGGTTCCTATCCCCTGCCCCAGTCCTGGTTCCTATCCCCTGCCCCAGTCCTGGTTCCTATCCCCTGCCCCAGACCTGGTTCCTATCCCCTGCCCCAGTTCTGGTTCCTATCCCCTGCCATAGCTCCTAGTCCCTGCCCCTAACTCTGGATTTGTGTCCTGCACCAACAAGACTCCAGGTACCTGTGGGAGGTGTATGAGGTCACGGCAGCAGGAACAATCCTTGTCTGTTCATGGAAGAGACAGGGGTTTTCTCCCTCACCCTCCTTGCCCCTGCCCTTAGAAAAAGATGATTAACTATTATTGATCCTCTGCTCCATGCTGTCCTCCTTTGTCATTTCTTCAGAACGTTGCCGGTTACATTCCCCACCGTGCTTAATGACGTTGTGTCCTTGGGCAAGGCACTTCACCCTACTTTCTGGAATGTCCCTACACTTACTGTAAGTCGCTCTGGATAAGAGCATCTGCTAAATGTAAATTAAACCACAGTCCAGAAAGATAAAAACAGTAAACGACAATCCGTAAAGATTAACGATCTGACTTCCACTTCCCCCTTTGTCCTGGTGTGCAGGAAAAAGTCTGTGTTTCTGGAAAAGTGGCCTTGGGGTGAATAAACTGCTGGCCAAGATGACAGATAACAAAGTGAAAGTGTGGAGGACGCAGGAGTCGTGTGAGCCAGCTGCTCTCGCCACCCCTCTCTGTCAAGGTGGAGGACGTTTTAACATTTTCAGGCTTGCATAAGAAAGTTCTGTGCCTTTAAGGTTAATGTGTGGTTGATGACATGTCAGTTAGAGGCCGGAGGGCGGTTAAAGGAGGCTGGGGCTGGAGGTTGTTGGCTGTAGAGGAAGGCCAGAGGCTGGGGCGGACAGCAGGGAAATGAAGTAACGTTCATCTGGTTCACCTGCTGTCCGCCTGGCTTTGTGTCAAAATTCTTATCGCCACACACACACACGCACGCACACGCACATACCAACCTGCTAGGCTTTTGAAATTGGACCTTGTCACTATGAGTCACCTGCAGAATGGAGACTGGCTGACTGTGTGTGCGTGTGTGTGTGTATATGTGTGTGTATACGCTTGTGTCAGTCTGTCGCCCTGTGTATATGTGTATAAGTATTCCTGTACCTGTATATAATACACAATGTACAGTTTCTCAGTCAATATGGGTCAGACGAGCCTCCTGATTGGCCGAGGAAGTCGTTAATAACAGGAAGTGGATGTGTACACTGGGGTGGGGCAAACCCAGCTGCAGCAGTGTCCTGTTTACCTTCTCCAGAAGGATGGTGGGAGAGAGGGAGGGGAGGGGGGGAGTAACTGATTGACAGAGGTGTAGAAGAGGGAAGGAGAGGAGGAGGACATGAATAGGAGAAGGGAGAAGTGGAGCAGTGTGGATGAAGGACGGAGAATGAATGGGAGGAGAAGGAGGAGGTGGAGGGGAGGGAGGGAGGAGGTGGAGGGGAGGGAGGAGGTGGAGGGGAGGGAGGGAGGAGGTGGAGGGGAGGGAGGGAGGGGAGGGAGGGAGGAGGTGGAGGGGAGGGAGGGAGGAGGTGGAGGGGAGGGAGGGAGGAGGTGGAGGGGAGGGAGGGAGGAAAATGAAGAGGAGAAGTAGCGAGGAGAGAGAGAGAGAGAGAGAGAGAGAGAGAGAGAGAGAGAGAGAGAGAGAGAGAGAGAGAGAGAGGAAGAAGATGATGAGAAGTATGGAGAGAGAAGAGGATGCTTGTGACTCTCCAGGCTGGCCTTCCTGAGAGGGACTGGGTCTGCTTGACAGAAGCCGCCTCCTCCTCTAAAAACAGACCATTCTCTCTCCTCATCTCCTGATGCTATTGCTCTTGGTGTGTGTGTGTGCGTGTGTGTGTGTGTTCTCGAAGGACAAACAATGAATCAGTACCCTGACCTACTCTCCATAAAATGTCCTGGTTTTCCTGTCAGTGTACTCTCAAAGTAGTGTCAATATTACGGCTTATTCACTT
>NC_061074.1:9023059-9034582 GCF_021917145.1 Hypomesus transpacificus | reverse complement strand
TTAGATTTAGAAGGCTTCTGAGATTAGATAGATTAGACAGACTGACAGACAGACAGATAATTCTTTGTCCTTTCCCTGTTTCAGGACTCTGAACTGTGACCCCGTAGCCATGACCCCCCAGGGTGTCTATCTGGGTGGAGAGCCAGGGAGCCAGCATACTGCTGACTGGATCCTGTTGTCTCCAACAACACACATGTAACTGTGTGAGTGTGTGTGTCTGACTGACTGTTGACATGCCCCTGGTGTGTGTGTCTGTGTGTGCGTGCCTGTGTGTTTGTGTGTGTGAGAGAAAGAAAGATTGCGTGCAGGAGTGTGTACGTGCGTGGGTGTGTGTGAATGTGTGTGTGTACGTGCGTGGGTGTGTGTGAATGTGTGTGTGTACGTGCGTGGGTGTGTGTGTGTGAATGTGTGTGTGTACGTGCGTGGGTGTGGCTGTGGCTGGTGCACCCATGTGACCACCCCTGCCAGTTCCACATGCACACCACGGCGCTCCTGTGATTGACAGCTGTGTTGGGGTCACAGCCTGCCTGGGAGGGGGCTGGAGGAAGGAAGCAGGTTTCCCCAGCACCACACAGACACTCTCTGATAAACATCTACACAACTGAAACACAAACTGGACTTCCCAGAAAGCGTTGTGACTGGTCGAAACATGACTGCACCACGCACGTTTACACTACCTGGTGGAGGGATGGTGGTTTCGCTGCCGTGGTTCCGTCACACCGTCAGTTTGTCGCTGAGAGGTTGGAGGCAGTGTCCAGCTCCACTAATGCTCTCCCCCCTACCCCTCCTCCACCTAGTCCCTCCCTCTCTCCACTCCCCCCCTTCCTCCCTCCCTCCCTCCCCTTCATCTCACCCCGCCCCTCCCGTCCGTGGGTAAGCCCAACAGGAGTCTGTTCCCGAGGCTGGAAGGGGGTGGGAGGGGGAGAGGGTGAGGGGGGACAGTTTCTCACCCATGTCTTTTTTCAGGGTTGGTGTAAGTGCAGTGCTCTGAGCGTATGTAAAGCCCTCTGTGATGTTGTTTGTAAAAGTCTCTCCACAGACTTCAGTCCACTTGTCTGTTCTCTCAGTCTCTCTTACTCTAACACGTACGCACACACACACAAACACACCTCTTCCTCATATTGACCTCTTCCTCATATGCTTTCTCAGAATGATTGCAAAACCGAAATTTACAGAAAAATTCACTGAATTCAAAATTACAGTAAAACAGAGATACCGCAATCTCCACAACAGGAACGGTCAAGGTAGAAAACTGAGACGTGTTTGTGTGTGTGTTGGGGGGTGGGCGTTTGGAGGGTTTATGGGTGAGGTCTCTCCCTCCCTCCCCCCTCTCTCTCTCCTCCCTCCCTCTCTCTCTCTCTCTCTCTCTCTCTCTCTCTCTATCTCTCCCCCACCCTCCCCCCTCTCTCTCTCCTCCCTCCCTCTCTCTCTCTCTCTCTCTCTCTCTCTCTCCCTCCCCCCTCTCTCTCTCTCTCTCTCTCTCTCTCTCTCTCTTTCTCCTTCCCCCCCCTCTCTCTTTCTCCCTCTCTCTCTCTCCCCCTCTCTCTCTCTCTCTCTCTGAAGGATTAACAACAGGAAAGCAGGGGTCATCCTGTTCTGTACAGACCTCCCAGTCCTCCTGACCCAATGACCCCCTGCCCTCCTGTACCCCTCTGCCCCCCCTACCCCCCTGCCCTCCTGTACCCCTCTGCCCCCCCTACCCCCCTGCCCTCCTGTACCCCTCTGCCCCCCCTACCCCCTGCCCTCCTGTACCCCTCTGCCCCCCTACCCCCTTGCCCTCCTGTACCCCTCTGCCCCCCCTACCCCCCTGTACCCCTCTGCCCCCCCTACCCCCTGCCCTCCTGTACCCCTCTGCCCCCCTACCCCCCTTGCCCTCCTGTACCCCTCTGCCCCCCCTACCCCCCTGCCCTCCTGTACCCCTCTGCCCCCCTACCCCCTGCCCTCCTGTACCCCTCTGCCGCCCTACCCCCTTGCCCTCCTGTACCCCTCTGCCCCCCCTGCCCCCCTGCCCTCCTGTACCCCTCTGCCCCCCCTACCCCCCTACCCTCCATACCCCCGCCCCCACCAGCCACCCACACACCCCCCAAGCCTCCAGACATTCCATCCAAGGTCCTGACAGCTGCCACCTCTTTAATTGGCCAAGTTCTGACCAGCACCTCCCCCCGGGTTCTGAGCAGCCAACTGTTGCCAGGACGAAAAAGTGATTCATGGCTGCCAATGATAGAGAGAAACAGAGAGAGAGACAGAGAGACAGAGAGACAGAGAGAAAGAGAGACAGAGAGAGAAAAGTCTGCTCATTCTTCTCAGTTTACGTTTAAGTTCAGTTTAATTAGTACTGAGGATGTTGAGGAAAACGCCACTCAGTTACTGATACTTGGAAAGATATGCAAGATCTAGTAAACAGCAGAGCCATAGAAAAAGAGAGTTGCGACACGCTTTGATCTCGCCGACACGTGATCACGTGGTTCATGTAGCTCGCTGTAGTTCCAAAAAGCCCCACTGCTGTCAACTTTTTTGAATGGTTTTCAATGGAGCTGGCCAACGGAAGTCGCTTTCTCAGGCAAATTACGAATGAAACAGGCTCAGTTGAAGAAATCCGATATTCTGGCTATATTCAGCTGACTCTTATCTACATTAGGCAGTCCTCGCTGACGTTTTTAGGGAAAAATGGAGTGAACTACAACATTGTGAACACTCACTGCCAGTGAAACGCAGGAAAAAAGCTAGAGCTTTTTTGTCACGTGGTTCCGGTAGCTCGCTGTAGTTAAATGAAAACCCACTGCTGTCAACGTGTGTGAATGGTTTTCGGCGGGACCGACAGCAGCACCATCTCGATTCACGGATATTTTCGGTATATTAACACAATATCAATTGGTTACTGGTGTGTTGTATCATGTATGTATGCTACTTTATTAACATGTATGTATAACATTAACTTATAATGCATAACGCAATATTGTGAAGCAGAGCTGGAAATGGCTATGCTAGCCTATATTGTTCCACTTAACGTTTAACCTTCGACTGTTGAAGTAAATGGGATTTGTTCAACTTTTTTTTTCTTCATCAGACCACTTACAATTTACCACATTAACAACACGTTTGTACTTGATGCAAGTTGAATCTAACCATGATCACCGGCAACTGTTCAATAGAAAAAAATTGAACAGAATATACAAGGCAACCAACTGCAATTCAATAAAACATTTTATTGTACAATATGTCCAGTGTTCTTCCACTCCTTTTGTTTGTAGTGAGCAGGTGATCTTAATGTCTGCTTTTCACAAAACTTAGACCGCAGTAGTAGATGCATCTAGTTGAGCTAACTAACTAGCTAGCTATTGAGTGGACCTGAAATTCCTGCCGAGCGTTGCTGGACGATAGGGGACCCAAGGCTTTAATCTGCAATTCATTGTTGCTAGCTTAATCAGATGTACTATAGGCTAATAAGAGCAGATTCTGTAAACTGTGTATGCCAAAGAACACCAATAACTAGAACTAATTTGACAGACTATAAACCAACGAACTTCTGGTTGATACACATGCTCTTTAGCTAGCTACAGTAAAAGTGTTGCATAGCTCTACTATAGTCTAGCGCAAACTGCATTTAGAATCTAACAAGCTATAATCTAACAAGCCATAATCTTACAATACATTTTCTCTACAGCTGGCTATATGAAATACTACTAATAACAATTGATATGTGGTGGTTGAAATATGAAAAAATGCAGGATTTTCATCAATTTACCAGCTCACTTGCTTCGGACCCCATAAGCCATATATGGCTCTAACAGCTCTAACTGCATTTAGAATCTAACAAGCTATAATCTTACGAAAATGTTTATCTTAAGTTGGCCATATGAAATACTACTCATAACAATTGATATGTGGTGGTTGAAATATGAAAAAATGCATGATTTTCATCAATTTACCAGCTAACTTACTTCGTAGACACTAAAAATGAATGGGGTTCAACGGTGGAAAATACAATGTTTGGAACTATAGGTTGCATGAGACACGCTTAACTTCCGCATTCCTCGATAACAATGGGAGTCTATGGAAGTGTCGCAACTCTCTTTTTCTATGGCTCTGGTAAACAGTAAGACAGCAGGAAGTGATGTCACGCAATCATGTCAGATTTGTATTGGTTGGGGCGGGGTCAATTATTAAGAAACATAAAGAAGGTTTTCTCTGGCCTGTGGTCTCCTCTCCTCACCTCCTCCTTTCCTCCTCTCCTCCTCTCCTCATCTCCCCCTCTCCTCCTCTCCTCCTCTCCTCTCTTCCTCTCCTCCTCTGATCTCCCCCTCTTCATCTCCTCCTCTACGCTCTCCCTCGTCTCTCCCTCTCCTCCAAGTCAGGTGTCTGTCTACTTGGCCTTCACCCCTCCCTCCTCCCTCCCTCCATCTCTCTGTCTCGCTCCATCCTTCCAGTTCCATGAAGGCAGGAATGTAAGGAATGCTCGTCTGGGGCAGAGGGTCAAGCTGGCTGCTGTGACACACTGGCCCTGTGCCATCTCCATCTTTAAGGCCCCGTCACACCATAACGTTCTGGTCAATGTTCTCTGAACGTTCTAATCGTTGAATTTCGAGCGTTGTAGGGCGAGTGACTGACGCTTGAGGAGCTTGTAACAGCGACCAAGTAAACACCCCTGAAAACTGTTAACACTTTTGTGCATGTTCAAAACTTTTTTTTGGACCAGCGTTCTCCGCCGATCACCGCCGATTACCGCCGATTACCGCCGATAGCGTCACCAGCGTCACCAGCGCCACCATTGTCATCAGTGTCCACACAACGCTCTTCTGGCACTATACCAGCAACCATGGACGATTACCGACGTTTCCTCTAACGTCATAGAACGTTGACCAGAACGTTATGGTGTGACGAGGCCTGTGTATCAGCCCATCTCTCAAGGTCACCTCCATCTTTACATCACCCCATCTCTCAAGGTCACCTCTATCTTTCTCTCCCTCTTTCTACTGCTCGCATTCTCCTTTCATTCCTCCCAGCCCTTCCCCCTCTCTGTTCTACTGTCTCCCTTTCGGTCCTACTCTCCTTCTCACCCTCCTGCTCTCTCTCTCCCTCCTTTTCTCCCTTCTACTCTCTCTCTGTTTTTCTCTCCCTCTCTTTCTCTGTGTCTCTCTCCCTCTCTCTCTGTTTCTCTCTCCCTCTCTCTCTGTATCTCTCTCCCTCTCTTTCTCTGTGTCGCTCTCCCTCTCTCTCTCTGTGTCTCTTTCCCTCTCTCTGTGTGTCTCTCTCCCTCTCTCTCTGTGTCTCTCTCCCTCTCTCTTTGTGTTTCTCTCCCTCTCTCTGTCTCTCTCCCTCTCTCTCTGTCTCTCTCTGTGTCTCTCTCCCTCTCTCTCTGTGTCTCTCTCCCTCTCTCTCTGTGTCTCTCTCTCTCCCTCTCTCTCTGTCTCTCTCTGTGTCTCTCTCCCTCTCTCTCTGTGTCTCTCTCCCTCTCTCTCTGTGTGTCTCTCTCTCTCTCTCTCTCTCTCTCTCTCTCTCTCTCTCTCTCTCTCTCTCTCTCTCTCTCTCTCTCTCTGTGGAGCAAGGTATGTGAGATGAATAATCATTAATTTAGAGAGACTTTAACATTCATTTAGTGTGAACTTCATAAAATTCTATTAGGCCAACTTATTTCATTATACATTATATTCTCCCCTATTCTACTCCATCATTCTAGTCTATTCTATAACAAGGATAATGCATAGCTCATTGGTTACAGCACTTGACCACATATAAACATGCTACAGGTGAAAATTCCTCCTGTACTGCATGGATAAAATTGTCTGCCAAATTAGCATGTTTCAATTTTTTTTATGACATGGCTTCATATCTGGTTTCTGTACATCTACGTTCTGTATCACAGTTTTGTTTTTTACCAGGCGTGGCAATAGGCTGGAGGGTGGGCTTTAGAAACGTTCCCAGTCGTGATTGACAGGCGCGTATCAGGAGATACGTGAGTTTTCCTCCTTAGATGGTTCGCTGATTACTGCTCTGATGGACTGGATGAACTTAATCTGGAAACTTTAGTCAACTCAGGAGTCACATGTTGAGCTGTTCCTGTTCAGGACTCAAACTTGTTCTGGACTTTTCTGTCTATTGACCTTTTCTGGTTACTGTTACAAGGCCAGTGAACGAACACAATTTTATCCCTGTTATGTAGAAATGTAGGCCAACATTTAACCTGATGTCTGTATGTCTGTCGCACCTGTCTCTATGACAACATGTTAATGACAAGAAGAAATAGTCCTCCAAACTGATCTCCAAGCACGAGTGAAATGCAGTCAGAAGGAGTTTTCCTTTGCAAACAAAATCAAATGACTAAAAGCCCAAATATAGTTTATTTTTTACTGTGTGGGAATCATCCTGTTTCCAACACACACACATCAACACACACACACATCTGCTAATTAGAGATTGAAATCACCAAACAAAACAAAACAACATTTCACTCAGATAAGACCATGTAAGTTGGTCTCTCAAAGTGGTGAATGACTGGGGGGGTTTTAGCGAGAGCTTAAATGCTCCGTGTTAATGACCTTGTTTATCCAAACCCTTTCCTCTCCTGTCGCGAAGCAGATATGCCCGGTACAAACAAACATTCCCTGTGCTCTCCCACGCAAAACTTCTGGGCCTGAGACCAGGACAAGAAACTGTAAAGACATTTCTAAATCCCACATCCATACAGCGGACACTTTAATCCAAAGCAATGTAAAGTGAGGAGGGGGGATTTGAACCTGCGACTTGTCGATCTTTCCACTGGGTTACACTATGCGGTATGTTTCATGTTTGTGGCTTGTTAACAGATGTCCTCCCTCACAGAGCGAACGGTCTGAGTGCTTGGCAAAGTCGTGTCGGTACTGAGTGTGTGTGGACCAGGGCCATGAGGCTGGGACGGATCTGAATGTGTTAGCCTGCGTGCGACGTGTCGTGGAGCAGAGCGCCGGATGGAAGGGGACGTGTCGTGGCCTGTCTGGGGCCCACAGCTGTGAACAGCAGACGAGCGATCACAGCGTTCTCCAGACAGAGGAAGATTACATGTCAAAGCTTCAAAGATGGAAATGGTTCACTTGACATTTCTGGAGTGCTGTGGGTGGTGATTTACTGTCAATTGGAACAAGAAACTGTGAACATAGCATGTGTGTGTGGATCATTTACATTCACAGTCACTCTGGAAAAGCCGATATTTAAAGATACTTCCCAGAAGCACTCGAGAAATACAGGAATCTCCACCCTAGCCATTTCCTTCTAACGCAAGAAGAGTGACTGTTACTGAGTGTTACATATGCTTGTGTCTTATGTGATACGATCAATTATTATCTAACACAAACACACACCCACACACATCCAAGCTTGCCGAGAGTGAAACTAAGAGCATCCGAGAAAGCAAACTTCTTCCCTTTCCTCCAGTGTGGTTTTCCAAGACACAATAAAATGTGTCATTTATATTTAGCAGATGCTCTTATCCAGAGTGACTTACAGTAAGAACAGGGACATTCCCCCTGAGGCAAGTAGGGTGAAGTGCCTTGCCCAAGGACACAATGTCATTTTGCAGGGCCGGGAATCGAACCAGCAACCTTCTGATTAATAGCCCGATTCCCTAACCATTCAGCCATTTGACCCCCCAATAAGATCTTGATGTTTTTTTCACGGTGCCAGATTTTACAGTGCACCCTCCATGGTGGTGTCACCTGTTCCTGTATAACCATGCATGTGTACGTGTGTGTTAAAAGGGAAGTTAGCATTGTGGTCTGGGAGCGTTTCAGGGAAGATGGACACAGTGAAAGTCGAGACAAAGCGTTCCTATTGGACAGTTTAATGCCTTTTTTTTTTTGGACATCCAATTATCTTCCTTCTTCCTCCTCTCAGCAACCACATAATCTGATTGGTCAATGCTAAACAGGAAGTCAAAACGGAAATTACCGTTTACCCCACTGAGATAACACAGTAGGGTACACACAAACAGATACATTTACATTTAGCAGACGCTCTTATCCAGAGTGTCTTACAGTAAGTACAGGGACATTCCCCCCGAGACAAGTAGGGTGAAGTGCCTTGCCTAAGGACACAACATCATTTGACACGGCAGGGAATCGATCCGGTAACCTTCTGATTACCAGCCTGACTTCCTCACCGCTCAGCCATTTGAATCACACACACACACTCACACACACCCACACACACACAATGACACACACACCCACACACATACACACATGCACACACACGTTTGGTATCCGCTTTGTCCTATTGTTTGGTAATTATTTATTGTAAGTCACTTGACAAACAAGGTAAACAAACCAGTTTGGAGAAGAAACTAAACTGTCTGGAAACTCCACTGTGAATCTTAGAATGTTCCGGGGCTTTCAGCGTAGGAGCAACAAACAAACCTGTTGATTCTGGGGTGTTTTCAAACCTGTGATCACGTAACAATGCCACAATACTACAGCATGATTGGTAGCGTGGGTAAGCACCGGGTAGTTTGTTGTGACCAATGGATTGTTGTTGGCATGTTCACTATCCAGTCTTGAGGTGAGATGACACGAAACTCTGTGAAACTCAGATTACATAGTCTTACAATTTACTGTCAAAGAAAACCAGCAGTACAAGATTGAACACTGTATACTAGACATGTGATACTAGTGTGGCCTAGTGAGGAAAGGATAGTTGATCTGACTGTGAATGAAGCTGTTATCTCTATGGTAACCAAAGAAGAACGACTATTGAAAATCCACAACTTGAAAATGAACACTCTTGACTCGCACTGTGATTCAGTTGACCTGAACCAGTTCTCAGGTAATGTTTGAGGGGGCGAGAATGAAACTACATCCAGCCCGACCTACAGGAAATGACCTACAGGAAATGCCATTATCGCCGTTAGTCAGCAACTCAGGATAAATATTTATCATCCGATCTACAACTGAACAACACTGTGCTTACTAACAGATGGAATGAATGTGCCGGGAATGAGGACAGTTTTACTTTGGTGTGCAATCTGAGTCTGACACAGAAGCCTGATGCGGTGACTGATCTCACTCTGGGATTTCTATCTTACGTTTAAACTGTGACATGCTGAGGTCATCCTAAACAATGAAATTGTTGACAAGCAACAACAACACAATTTAAAGATAATTCCTTGATCATTTATCACTAGTTTATCTTAGAACCTTCTTCGGGACCTATCTATCTCTCTCTTTTTCTGTCCCTCTCTTTCCCAATTTGTGAAGCCAGTTCATGCTTCCGATAACCCGTTAAATCAATAACTAATGATCGAGCTGTGATGCTTCAGAGATGAGTGCTTTTCATCCTGGGTGAGTCTTGGTTCTTTGTCTGGTCTATTCTCCTTCTAGAAAGGATTGAGTGATTAGGAAAGAGGGGGGAAACAGACTTTGCACGCTAGTCTGTTTCCTGTTAATGCCCCCCCCGCCCACCCCCACACACACACACACACACACACACACACACACACACACACACACACACACACACACACACACACACACCACCACCATTAGTAGAAAATGTGCCCCTGAAAACACACAGCACACAGCACACAGCACACACACTACAGCTGCAATAACACGGCAGATTTAGCTCAGCAAAGCTAACAGCAATGTTGTCACAGCAAAGCCAAAACAACCAAACTAACAGCGAGGAGCTAAAAGTGTAGCTAAGGTTGCAACTCATTGTATTGTGTTGGCCCTGAGAGTGTTCCTGTAACGAACAGGAGGACAAGAATGTTGTTGCTGCTTCACACCCCAATCTGTAGGTGAAGCTTAGGGAATGGACTCCCCATGCACACACACTCAGACACACACTACATGCATACTCATACACACACTCCCACACACTCTCACACACATGCACTTAGGTAGACACACTCACACACACTCACACACACCACACACACACTCACACACACTCACACACACCACACACACACTCACACACACTCACACACACACCTCCCATTCTGCCATAGCTGGGAGTGACTTGCTAGCGACGGTGCTCCAGCAATTTAAGCAATTAGGTTCCCGGGGTCTTGCTGTCAGAACTCAGCTCTGGGGGACTTCACTCACACACACACTCACACACACACACACACAGTTCTCTGTACTAGCCTCCAGTGTGCGGAGGCTTCAGGCCTGTGCTTGGTAATGAGAGGAGCCAGCCTCTGGCCTCATTCAGACTCTCACTAATTAAGACCTGGTCCTCTTCCAAGAAACTTTCTCCTCCCCAGCCATCTGTCAGCGAGGCTAGGAACCCGCCATGCATTGTTCACCCCTCTCTCCCTCTGTCTCTCCCAATCACTCCTCCTCTACCCTGTCTTAATCCCTCTCTCTCCCCTCTCTCTCTCTCTCTGTCTCTCTGTCTCTCTCTCTCTTTCACTCTGTCCCAATCACTCCCCCTCTACACTGTCTTAATCCCACTCTCTCTCCCTCTCTGTCCCAAACACTCCTTTTCCCCTGCCTTTCTCTCTCTTCTGCCTTTCTCCCTCCTCCCTCCTCCCTCCTCCCCCTCCCTCCTCCCCCTCCCCCCTCCCTCCTCCCCCCTCCCTCCTCCCCCCTCCCTCCTCCCTCCTCGCTCAGTGTGCCCTCCAGTCCCATTTTGGTTTACTGCTCCAGGGCACATCTTGATTGGAAGGTGGCGCCCCATCACCAACGCTCCAGGTCCCCCCCCACCCCCAACCCCTGCCCCCCTCCACCTCTGACACCCCTCTGGTGCCCCTGCAGGTGGTCCTCTCACTAATCACCCCACCCCCTGTCATTCAGACCTCTTTCACCCTCTGCCCATCAGTACAGGTTGAAAACTCTATCTAGATATGGTGGGGGTGAGGGGGAGATCCGAGCCTGGGTTGTCAACACCATCTTCTTTACACACTTACAGTACACTTACAAAGCACAAATACGCTCATGTTCTGGATATTACAATTGTCAGTAAATATGTGACAATACACAAATCACAAATCATTTTTGGTACACTTCCATTTGTGTAAAAAACTATATAATTAAAATAAAAGTGTTTTAAGCTCTCGTTTTAATACATTTAAATGCGATTTTATTGTGCTCTTTTTGGCCTTCACCAGCCTGGAGTCTCTGAGTCCGGCGGCCGGGTGGGGAGGGAGTGAGAGGGTCGGCATGTCAAGCAGGGCTGGCTACAGATCATTTGGTCGTCCAATCTTCATCCAGCTTCTGTGCGTCCATCCTTCCGCTGGTCTGTCTTCATTTCTGCAGACCTGCACAAGCTTGTGGCTCCTCTCTCTCTCTCTTTCTCTCTCTCTCCATGTTTATCTCTCACTGTCTCTCTTAGTTAATTGTTCTCTCGCTCTCTCTCGTTCTCTTTCACTATCTTATTGTCTCTCTCTCTCTCTCTCAGATCTTTGCTCTTGATCTTGTTCTCTTTCTCTCTAACTGTTGCTCTCTCTCTCTCTCTCACTGTCTCTCTCTCTCTCCCTGTTATTTCCTGTGCCTGTCACATTGCATCCTGTCTCTCCTCTCCTCCAGTGGGCCCAGAACATACCTTCAT
>NC_061074.1:9003059-9020559 GCF_021917145.1 Hypomesus transpacificus | reverse complement strand
CCCGTCATGACTTACTGGAAAGATAAAGTGAACACGTAGCGCAAACAAACGTATAATTTTGTTGCAGCAGTGGACTGGGCGCTAAACAATAGAGTGACCAGCTATCATAATACCTAGAGATTTAGTAAGGCAACATGTGCTCCTTAAATCAGTTACAAATACTAAGGCGCCATTTTAATCAAGTGTTTGATGAAAGCAATACCGGCCCTGCAGTCCCTTCAAGCAGGAAGCATACCTGAGTCACAGCTGACCTGTCGCCAAGGACGCTACGGTGTAGCCTGTACTTGACACCGCCAGCCCAGTCCTCCCGTAGCCACCCCCGTTTCTACCGCGTACCGAGTTGTATGGGGCCATCTAGTGGCCGTTGCTAATTCCGGCATCCAGGAGGAATTGGTCTGTATGTAATACCGTGCCAAGATTCAAACAACTTCTGGACATTATAGTAAATATGCCTATGCCAAATGATGACATGACGTATTTTGTCATAAATTACTGTTGATGAAGGTTCTGTGTCTCTCATGCTCATTGGTCAGTCGGAGTATCCTGTTGTTGCTGCGATTGGTTAGATACCCCGTCCATCAAAACAGGGCTCTCTCGAACTGCACACACAACTGAACAAAGTTGCAAATTCAATTTGACCACGATTGGGAGTTGCTAACAAGCAAAACACAAGGGTGCAGATAAGCTAATTGTGCAGGAGAAAGCGATTTTACATCGAATACACGGATGTTTCCTCCGAAATGGGATCGGCAAACTCCACCCTGTCAAAAATCCCAAATGTCGAGGAATTAATGCAAGAAACTGGATGTAAGTTTTCCACCTGAATCTAATGGACAACATATACATCTGCATTTATTTAATATGTTATTAATTGTTTATTAATATATGTATTATGTAGGAAGCTTCTGTGCAATTTGTAGAAACGGAGACCCGATGTACACTCCGACTCGTATAACGGAAATTCTTACTTTGGGTGCAGCTATGTGGCAATACCTTCAAAATCAAATCACAGTAAGCAGGGTGTATGAGCAAGGTCGTTTGTTTATCAAAAATGTTGCGGCACTATATACTTTTTTAATAATCCTGGGACAATAGCTTCCTGGGATTTGCAAGTCATCAGAACCGCAGAAGATTGATGGATGACAGGTGCGTTCTGCCGCGCCTGGCACGCGCGCAAGAACCACCTTCCAGTCCAGGGTACCCTAGTCCGACCAGTAGATTATTAACGCTAATATAATAACAGTTATACTTGTAGGACATGTATAAGACTAAGAGTTTGACACGTTTGAGTGCAGAAATCGAAACTAGAACATAAGGCTATAGGCCTACTAATGGTCCAGAGCACATATCGATTTGTAATTTATTAGTTATCGATTGCGCTCCATAGTACTGTCTCTGTGACCTAGGCCGACTTATTGATGAGGGTTCGAATGGCATAATGGCATGTTTCGCCTCGTCTTTGTAGTCACGCCTGCGCACATTGTTCGACTGTATGACCGTTTTGAAGCGCTGGACAAAGAGGGGAAAGGCCACCTCCGGTGAGTTAATCTCAATGTTAATAAAAATATAAAAATATCTTCATTCATATCCGTTTATATAATAATACGTTATACGTTAATAACATCATTAATACGAGTAGGCCTAGTATTATCCCTGTATGGCAACATTTTAATAAATGAAATACAATTCATAGAGGCTGCAAAGGAAGGTTGAATTCAAATGATCATGATTTCAGAATGTTTCCCTCTCTTCCTGTATCTCCTCTTGAAAGGCCTCAGGATTTTGGGGAGATCAGAGAGCTGGCGATGAACCCCATCGGAGACCGGATCATCGCCTCCTTCTTCTCCCCCGGGTAAAGGCCAAGTTTTCTGCCGGCTTGATAACCACAACTTGATCTGCTAGATCAACGCTGTTCCTTTCTAACTTCTGACTATGCGTTCCTGCGTTTTGTGAACTGAGTTTGTGCACAGCTGGTGAATGATGCTGTTGTAACCAAGCTGTTTGTAGGTTCGTTTTAGATATAACTTCATATGGTCGGGTGGACAATAAGACACACAGACGCGGTCTGTTTTCACAACTTGTATTTTCCCACTGCTCTTTTTGACCTCGCAATTCGAACAGACCTCACTGACTTCACGTCATGGTTACCTCAGCATCACGTCTACGGCAACTCCGGAGGGACAAAACACCCTTTTTCGTTGAACATAGAAAGGTCTGCTACACTGTTGTTCTGGGTATGTTTACAGACAGGAAACAGTTGACTTCCACTCCTTTGTGAAGATCCTGGCCCTTTTCCGTCCGGTTGAGAAGAAGCGTCCCAGAGATGCAGGCGGTCCAGAACTGGTCAACAGCAGAACCAGCAAGCTGAAGTGTGAGTTCACCACCTGCTCTCATCTCCACATAACATGATCATCTGACCTCTATAATCTTCAATGAACATGCACAGTAGTGAACATGCACAGTAGTGAACATGCACAGTAGTGAACATGCACAGTAGTGAACATGCACAGTAGATGTGTTTCAGGATTACCGTCAGGGAGCTGTCATGTTATCATCTGTTTTTCCTCGTCTCCATGTCCTTACTCACCGTCTCTTTCCTCTGATATTTTCTCCTATTTATCCCTCTCTCCTCTCTTTTCCCTCTCTCCTCCTCTCTTTTCCCTCTCTCCTCCCCTCTCCTAATCTCTTTTCCCTCTCTCCTCCTCTCTCCTCCTCTCTCCTCCTCTCTTTTCCCTCTCTCCTCCTCTCTCCTCCTCTCTTTTCCCTCTCTCCTCCTCTCTCCTCCTCTCTTTTCCCTCTCTCCTCCTTTCTCCTCCTCTCTCCTCCTCTCTCCTCCTCTCTTTTCCCTCTCTCCTCCTCTCTCCTCCTCTCTCCTCCTCTCTCCTCCTCTCTTTTCCCTCTCTCCTCCTCTCTCCTCCTCTCTTTTCCCTCCTCCTCTCTCCTCCTTACTCCTCCTCTCCCCTCCTCTCTGTTCCCCTCTCTCCTCCTCTCCCCTCCTCTCTCCTCCTCTCCCCTCCTCTCTCCTCCTCTCTCCTCCTCTTTCCTCCTCTCTCAGTTGTCTTCCAGCTGTATGACCAAGACAAAGATGGCAAGATCTCCAGGAGGGAGCTTCTACAGGTCAGTGGTTCCCTCATGGTGCCTGGTGTCTTCACAGGGTCACAGAACATGCTGTATAACAGCCTCAGTTATTAACAGAAAGATGTCCCACCCATGTTTGAAAACAAACCTATTACCCTGCTAATATCAAACCAAGATTACTTTTATAGTCTTAAAATCAGGCTTCATCATTATTGCCATCCCCCCTTACTCGCCCCACCCCCTCCTCCTCCTCCTCCTCCTCCTCCAGCACCACCCTGCATGATCATCTCTGTAATGTGATTGGCTGCTGTTTTCGATTGCCAGGTGTTGCGTGCGTTGCTGGAGAGCCAGGTGACGGAGGAGCAGCTGGAGAGTGTAGCCGACCGGGCCATCCAGGAGGCCGACATGGACCAGGACCAGGCCATCTCCTTCGAAGAGTTCCGGAAGGTACCAGAGGGAGACCCCCACAGTGCCTCAGACACTGAACACTAAAGCAGCTGAACCGACATCCTAGTCTGACCTGGGATCAGTCCTGCCCCCTCACCCTGACAGAGCGGATATGGACGGGCCTGGTCCTGGATCAGTGTTGCTGTGTCTGTGTAGGACAGCACAGTTCAGCTAGGACACACACAGGCAGGATTGTTTGAACGGACAAAGATACATTGTTAGATTGTAGTGTGTGTGTGTGTGTGTGTTGTGTCTCCTACACACTTGCATCTTTGTTCAGTAGCTGCATACATTTGTAATTTATGTATACACAATATATAAATCTGCATGTCATGTGTATACAGTATATACGGTATACATGAATTAGGAATGTTTGCAGTTACCGAACAAAGTATATGCACACTTTACACAGTGTATTATGAATATATATATTTATATTTTAATTTCCATTTCCAATAGACTTTGGAGAAAGTCAACATCGACCACAAGATGAGTATCCGCTTCCTGCGTTGATGCCCTTTGAGGCTGTCACCTGATTGGCTCCCTAGAGCCTCCCTTGGCTCTGCCCCTTCCTGTCCTGCTTCTTCTTGGTAGTCACGGTTACCAGATTCTCCTGAATGACAACATGGCATTTCCTGTCTCTTTACAGAACAGAGATGCCAATCAGCTTCTCACAG
Source organism: Hypomesus transpacificus (assembly GCF_021917145.1). Taxonomy (NCBI): domain Eukaryota; kingdom Metazoa; phylum Chordata; class Actinopteri; order Osmeriformes; family Osmeridae; genus Hypomesus; species Hypomesus transpacificus. Next base: position 9,016,357 of record NC_061074.1, on the reverse strand, counting down.
CATGATACTGTGTTGGCCTCTCATGTACCCCACCGTACATGTGTGTGTGGTACATTCTCCCAAACACACTGAGATGCTGCTGCCAATGTGTCAGTGTTAGTAAATGGGTATTAAACGTCCGATTTGACTGTGCTTGTAAGAGTGTGTAACTGAAGGCTTTAGACGTTTTTGGTTTTGATATTGGGGAGGAGGAATCCAGGCTTCTTAAACAGTATGCTTGTTATGATGAGTAATTAATATACTTACATGTACTTTGGTATTCTTCTATGACTGGATGATGGTGTACTGTGGTGCACACAGTATTTTACTCTGCCATTTGATGTATAAGCTAATCGATTTTTTTTGTGTATGAACTTAATAAATATATTCCTACTCAGGCGACAAAATGTTGTTGTGTCCTGTGTCCATCCTTTTGTAAGGGAGTCAGGTGGCTGAGCGGTTAGGGAATCGGGCTAGTAATCTGAAGGTCCCCAGTTCGATTCCCAGCCACACAAAATGATGTTGTGTCCTTGGGCAAGGCACTTCACCCTACTTGCCTCGGGGGGAATATCCCTGCACTTGCTGTGAGTCGCTCTGGATAAGAGTGTCTGCTAAATGACTAAATGTAAATGTAACATTTCCGACTGACCACTAGATGTCAGCAAAGACCTGATCAGAGAACAAACCTGAGGAAGGAGGGAGCTTGATTAGACTCAACAACTCCTTCGTATGCCGGGAAGTTGTAGCCTGACTGCCAGCCCACAAAAAAATTTGGTCGGGAAGTTGGGTCTGGAGGGTCTCGTATTGTTTTAGAGTTCGGTTGAAACACGCCCCGTAGTCACAGCCCAACGGAGAGTTTTCAGACTCATATTCTGACTAGAATTATGAGTATGACAACGTCAGGCTAGGGAAGTTGCGTAGGACGGCGCAAAATTGTATTCGTCACAGCGCACAGCTGCAGCGAAAAGTCGTCTGGGCGCCAAGAAAGAGGGTTGTGGTCAACCCTCCCTAATCCTAATAACCCTCCCTAACCCAACCCTAATAACGAGTTTCAGAGGGTCGCAGTCACGTTTTGACGATAAGGCCTTTTAGCCGAGTCAGAACCACCAACTTTGAATGCACCACAAAGATGAAACACTGAGATGAATTAGAAGTAGCCTACACTAGGGCTGGGCGATATATCGAATATTGGTCCCAAAAAGCATGTGCACAAACTGAAAATTGCAAGATATAAAAAATATATATATACTCGCCCTGCCCTAGCCTACACACGCACACACTGACCTAAATCCAAACAGGACTTTAAACATCCAGGCTCCAACAGTGAGCTTTATTCTGTACATACAATGTCTCACGCCATAAGGAGGCTGCAAAAGAAATTGAATTTGATTTGTACAACAGTTCCTTGCATGCAGCAGAGTGATCTAGCTCTCCAGCCTCCTCCTCCCTCTCCTGGTCACACTTTACCCTTGGGCTGGCAGGCTACCAGCAGCCAGTAGAGAGAAAAGCCTGTTCCTGCATCAGAGTGGAGAACACAAGAGACATGTTAGACAGCTACAGAAGTTAGAAACCTTTGACATGTTTAGATCCGCTTTCAGATGTTAGGTGTTTCCAGGTGTCAGGACAGGCTGATGCCATTGCGGTTGTGGTTTCTTACCTGCGATGGTGATGGTCATGGTTAATCGGTAGAGAAGAACGTCAGTGGTTCCTCCTTTGATGTGAACTGGTAGACCATTGTCTTCCTGTTGACATGGAAACCAAGGAAGAGAGGGGGGGGGGGGGGTAAAATCGAGGTCCTAAAGGTCGTGAAAGTCAGACTGCACCAGTGAGGGCAGGAGACCTTACACTGTCAGTCAACCAGCACCGTCATTTCACACAGCCTCCCTCACCCTGGCCGTGTGTGGATGTGCAGGAATGTGTGTGTATATTTGCAGGTGTGTGCAGGTGTGTGTGTGTATATTTGCAGGTGTGTGTGATCTCACTTGAAAGAGCTTCTGTGCTTCTGCAACCTTGTTCTTCATGTGTCTGCTGGACGTGGTGAAGGCTCGGCTAGCGAGACGAGGAACTTTCTGAAACCCATGAAAAACACTCACCCATGAGAAACACTCTCACCCATGAGAAACACACTCACCCATGAGAAACACACTCACCCATGAGAAACAAACTCACCCATGAGAAACAAACTCACCCATGAGAAACACTCTCACCCATGAGAAACAAACTCACCCATGAGAAACACACTCACCCATGAGAAACAGACCCACTCACAGTCCTGTGTATAACACAACCTCTTACATAGCTTGGAGAGTGTGGATCCAACTAACACAATCTTTTTGACACTTTCCAAGGTAAATACCATTAGACTTTTCCCAATGCTATGTTATGTTAATTAGGTCCAGCTATGCCCAGACACAAATCCAAAAACGTCTCTTATTCTAAATCCCTACGCATTGAGCTTGGCCAGATTGTTCAAATTTATGCATTAACTGATATTGTCTGATAGCTGAGATGTTGTTATTTTGCACTGACTGGTAAATACAGACCGTTTCTTGACTGAATAAAAAGGAGAGCTAAAATGTAATATTAGCATCAGGAACTGAAATTAGCTACGCACATTGAAGTATTAACTGATACTAGTTAAGAAGCCTGTGGATCTGAAGGCATTTTGAAATCTTTCCGTCGTTCATGAGGAGGGCGCGATTCCAACAAACTGCCTGAAGTGTCTGCAGTTGTCTTTCCAAACCCCTTTAACTCCTGTGTGTCTGAAGCTGGCTAGCTGCACGGCACATCTCAGTTCTGTAAAAGGTCCTTTCCCAGCAGGTCTGTGCTCTGTGTAGTGTGTTTCCATCTGGTTTTATCGGCACAAGGATGGAATGTGTGTGTGTATGCACGTAGCCTATGTGTGTGTGTGTGTGTGTATGTGTGTGTGTGTGTGTGTGTGTGTGTGTGTGCACGTAGCCTATGTGTGTGTCTGGAGGACAGAGGACAGACAAGGTCCCAGAACTGATCGTTGTGAGCTCTGTCACATGTTTTCAAAACATCTGTTTTAGCCAGACATGACACTTCCAACATACACAGTTTTTGAACTTATCTCCAACTGAGAGAGTGATTTATAAATTAGAACAAACAAGAGTGTATATAAATAAAACACTGACGTATTTGTTGACCTAAGTGGACCCTATTACTGTCTCTTTAAGAGGACTTTGCCACACAAGGTCAAACCTAGTGTGTAAGCCAAATGACTGATACCGCGGCCAGCCAATGACTGCTCCTCAACTGTGGCATCAGCCAATGAATGTTAGAGGGTAAAAGTGGCTGTTTGTGTGTGTGTGTCTGTGTGTGTGTGTGTGTGTGTGTCTGTGTGTGTGTGTGTGTGTCTGTGTGTGTGTGTGTGTCTGTGTGTGTGTGTGTGTGTGTGTGTGTGTGTGTGTGTGTGTGTGTGTGTGTGTGTGTGTGAGAGCATGTGTACGTGCTAAATAGAGACCTCCCAAGTTCCCACTACATGACTTCCATTAAAATCAAATAAAAGGTGTCTATGACAGACCCTCTGCTCATACGACAGGTGTCATATGTGTTAACAGTAACTCACCCCTAAAGCTCTCATACAGCCTGAAAGCAACAAGCTTGTCGTGTAGTTCAACTAGTTCACAGTAAAGATCAAACTTTGCCCCTGTCACAGTACACAGATTTCTGACACCCACAGAAGGAATCTGCCAGTTGATCTCCTTTGTTTTCTTCTCACTAAACTCTGCGTTGACACAGACCAGCGTGAGTTTGCCCTGGTGGAGGGGGTGTTCCAGCCCCCCCTTGCCCCCCTTGCCACCCTGCCACAATGCCACCCGTGACCCAGGGCAGAGAGACGATACCAGGCCTGGTTACAGTCAGCTCAGAACCCAACCCAGCCAACCCCTCCCTCCCCCTCCCCCCAACATATCTTATACTTTCAACAACAAAAAGGCAGTTAAAAATGAAGCACATTCTCCACACTCTCTACAGGTACAAAGGTTGGATGGTCACTGTTCCACGTTTTAATCCAAAATCCCCTCCGCAGAGTACGATATTCCAAACAGGATCGTTTTTTATCTCTGACAGGAACACGCGTCAGGGAAAGGTAACAGCGCAGGGAAGGAGAGAGAGAAAGTGTTTACCAGAAGGTGGTTCATGGTGGAGGTTGCTGTCTGTAAGGCTGCCTGCTGCTGCTGGTGTGTTGTGGTCTAGCCAGGGCTGTACAAGGGCACATCACCACACTTGGCTTCTGAACCAGAGCCAAAGTATGGAACACAACACAGGCCAAACTGTGCCTAGGACCGGTAAAGCACAGCTTAGGGGGAAACGGTGTGTATGATAACAATCATTACATTGGCATGTTTATTCACTGACATGTGAAGTTATTTTGAAGCGAAGTGATTTGTATTCCAATAAAGGAAACCCATTTAAAGTGAATTTTTTATAGTAAACAGAAATCTAGCTGAGATTAGATGTAACCATCTGGAGGATGGGCAGAGGAGGAGGAGCCTGGAGTCTGACTGACAAATGGTTGAAAAATACATAAAAGAAATTCACGCCTTGGAATGTGAACTCATTGTGTAATCTGCTGGAATCAAGGAATAACATAGGTGGGAGTCGACGATGAACTGGAGGAGGTCCAGGCCCACAATTCCTCTCATAGCCTCCCTAGACCCTGACTCACCTTGTTTCTGCCAGGAACAGAGAAGAAGAGAAGGGGACACAGTGTGTGTTGGTCTCACCTCACGCCTGATGTGTCCTGATCACTGGTGCTCTGGTGTTCTGGGGATGGGTACAGCATCCTGATCACTGGTGCTCTGGTGTTCTGGGGATATACGTCCTTTGTAAGGACACTAACAGTTACAATCAATCTGAGCAGTATAAGTATTGGTTCATGCTTAAAACAGGACAGCAACACTGTCTTTCTGTATAAGGTCCTATCAAGATCCTATCAAAGCATTCTTAGTGGTCCTATATCGCCCACCAGGGCCGCTAGCTGACCTTGAGGAGGAGATGGACATGCTCCCCAGCGTCCTCCCGGATGATGGAACACCGCTGATACTCCTTGAGGACTTCAACATCCACCTCAAAGGACCGCAGGCCGTTGACTTCAAGTCTCGTCTGACTTCAAGTCTCGTCTGACTTCAAGTCTCGTCGACTTCAAGTCTCTTCTGACTTCAAGTCTCGTCTGACTTCAAGTCTCGTCGACTTCAAGTCTCGTCTGACTTCAAGTCTCGTCTGACTTCAAGTCTCGTCTGACTTCAAGTCTCGTCTGACTTCAAGTCTCATCTGACTTCATTCGACCTAAAGCTGCTGAACACCGGCGACCCACAAGGCAGGAAAACAGCTCGACCTCATCCTGACACGTAACTGTATCACTGACTTAACCTCTGTAACCCGACCACACATTTCTGATCACTCCTTCATCCAATTCTCTGTCTCTCTCCCTCCAACCCCTCCTACCTCCCCTCCCCTCGTAACTTTCCGCTGCAACCTCCGCTCCCTGTCTCCCTCCCATTTCTCCTCCATTGTAACATCCTCCCTCCCATTGACGAGTTCATGTCCCACCCCACTAACACTGCCACCAACACCCTGTTATCCATATTAACTGCATCACTTGACACTCTCTGTCCCCTGTCAACCAGGCTTGCACGATCTTCTCCCTCCTGCCCGTGGCTCACGGATGTTATTCGTGAAGAACGGTTCACCCTTCAGGCAGCTGAGAGGAGATGGCACAAGTCCAAAGACGGTTTGGACCTTGAGAAGTATCACTCCCTCCTTAAATCCTTCTTTGCTCACATAACTGGTGCTAAAACCCAATACTTCCTGAACAAAATTAACTCTGCCTCAAGCCCCCACAAACTTTTCTCTACCTTCTTCTCCCTTCTTAACCCACCTCCCCCACCCCCTTCCTCCACCCTAACAGCAGATGACTTCGAACCCTGGACGCTGCGGGTAGCTTTCAGCCTGTGTGACACGCGTTCTTAACCAACGAGCCACTGGAAGGCCTCCAAGCTGCATTGTGTTACGTGCGGGCCAGCCTTGAAATCTCAGTTGCACTTCTGCCTTCCTTAAAACATGAAAGGAAGGCCACCATATGTGTACTGTTCCACAACTGAAATCATTAAATAAAGTAGAAACACATTTCTTCTGTTTCCTCATGAGAACCAGTCAGGCGGGGGGGGGGGGGGGGGATGACCAAAAGACGAACAAAAGAACAAGAAATATGCAGACTTTTCTGGCAAGTCTCTTTTTAAGGATTTTTAGTTAGTGTACGCATACAGTACAGTAATGCATACATCAAAATCTCTTTAGTTTACAGTTAAGTCATACATTGTGTCGCGTCTACACATCCTGTGGGTAGTTTGCTGCCCCGGCCATCTGTCTGACTACTGAAGGGAGGAACTGAAACTAAAACATGAGGTATTTCAGACGCTCCATCGAGTCCCTTTCTGGAGTCTCCACGGCAACACAGCACGGAGCACAGCAACAGCAGAGAGACAGGCAGACCAGCAGAGAGACCAGGATAGACACCAGCAGAGACACCAGGAGAGACACCAGCAGAGAGACCATGGCTCCATCAGGGCTACACCTGCTGGCGATCTTCATGGTTGGCCTCTCTCTGGCCCACTGGACAGAAAACCCAGAGGAGAAAAAGTAAGATCATCACATCCTTCCACTGTGTGTGTGTGAGGGGGTGGGGGGGCAGGAGTGTGATCAAATCCAAACTTGACCTAGGCATTAAGGCCCTTACACACTGAGTGCAAAATTTTCAAATTTCCAAAAAAACTCTAAAAATGCTGGCTATGGATGCGAAAACGCAAAAAATCGAACCCGATCCGAACTTTTGACGGACGAAAGTTTCGGAAGAAGTTTGTAAGCGCGATTGACATAACGTGAAGCTGTATTTATTTTTTAACGTGAAAACATTTTAGATACAAATGTCAAACTCAGTGTGCACTGGCCTTTAGTCTGGACCCCTAACCCTGCTGTTGATCCCAGTGTGAACCCTGATTACCCCTAACCCTGCTGTTGATCCCAGTGTGAACCCTGATGACCCCTAACCCTGCTGTTGATCCCAGTATGAACCCTGATGACCCCTAACCGCAGCACTTCTCCTCCAGGTTCTGCAGCTGGAAGTGTCTGCTCTTTGTCCTGCAGTGGCCCGGAAGCTTCTGTGTGGTGAGTTTGTTGTTTGACCGCCTGTCTGTCCATCCATCTATTCATCCATTTGTCTTTCCACCAGTCAGTCAGTCTGTCTGTCTTTCTCCATACATCCATCCCCAGAGTTTCGACCCCTCTGAGTGCAGAGTTCCATCTAACATCAGTGACTGGACTATCCATGGACTCTGGTAATACACACAGTCCAGTTTCAAGGAGTGCTAATACACATAGTTCAGTTTCAAGGAGTGCTAATTCACACAGTCCAGTTTCAAGGAGTGCTAATACACACAGTTCAGTTTCAAGGAGTGCTAATACACATAGTTCAGTTTCAAGGAGTGCTAATTCACACAGTCCAGTTTCAAGGCGTGTGCAGTTCAGTGTGGACGATGTGGATAACTCTTATTATCAATGAATCAACATGTTACCACTGTTGTTTGTGTTCAAAGTGCAGTGTTGAGTCTCCCAGCCTTTCTCTCTGTCTCTGTCTTTGGCTCTGTCTGTCTCTATCTGTCTCTGTCTTTGTCTCTGTCTGTCTCTGTCAGGCCTCTGAAAGAGGGGATGTGCTGCTCATGTTGGCACATCTTCCACTCTGACCTGAAGGTAACACACCTCTACAACCTGACCTGCAACCACACACACACACACACACACACACACATACACACACACACACACACCCCTCTGAATAATATAAAAACTGATGTTAATTGAAACAATAGCCTGTAAAGAGTTGGTGGATGTGTGTGTGTGTAGGAACTGGATTCTCAGCTTCACCAGCTGTGGCCATCCTTACTGAAGAACAAAAGCAGTTTCGATTTCTGGTGAGAATTTCCTTTGATCGTGAGAACAGTCTTAGTTGCCATGGCTGCAGAGATCGTCACTGGCTGATGTGAAGAAGCTGGTAGGGATTTATATCTTGGCCAAGGCTGGGTACAGGCTGTGGAGAAAGTCTTGTCATAAAGAGAAATGAAGACCGTTTGTGTAAACAACAAGACAGAGAAATGACACTGTATCTCAATGAGTTTGATTCTGTTTATTGAGATTATTTAGACAATAATTGTAAAACAAATATTATATGTGTATATATGTTTAGATACGGTGAATAAAATTATAAATGTAACACTTTAGTTTTTGCACCCATTTTTCATGAGCTGAACTCAAAGATCTAAGACTTGTTCGAGGTGCACAAAAGGCCTATTTCTCTCAAATGTTGTTCACAAATCTGTCTAAACCTGTGTAAGTGAGCACTTCTCTTTTGCCGAGAAAACACATCCACCTCACAGTTGTGGCATATCAAGATGCTGATTAGACAGCAGGATTATTGCACAGGTGTGCCTTAGGCTGACCACATTTAAAGGGCACTCTAAAATGGGCAGTTTTACTGTATTTGGGGGTCCGAAAACCAGTCAGTTAGGGTAAGGGTCAGGATTAGCTCACCCTCAACCTGACCCGCAGTCAGGTCGAGACCCCGACCCGAGGAGGACGACCCGATGAGGACGACCTGATGAGGACGATGAGGACGACCTGATGAGGACGACCTGATGAGGACGATGAGGACGATGAGGATGACCCGATGAGGACGATGAGGATGGCGGGCATGCAGATGAGCTTCCCCTGACACGGTTTCTGACACTTTGTGCAGAAATTCTCACCCTAACGGACCTTCCCCCCTGGACCCCCCAATACAGTAAAACTGCACATTGTAGAGTGGCCTTTTATTGTGGCCAGCCTAAGGCACACCTGTGCAATATTCATGCTGTCTATTTTCTCGGTAAAGGAGAAGTGCTCACTAACACAGATTTAGACAGATTTGTGAACAATACTTGAGAGAGGCCTTTTGTGCACCTCAAACAAGTCTTAGATCTTTGAGTTCAGCTCATGAAAAATGGGGGCAAAAATAAAAGTGTTGCATTCATAATTTTGTTCAGTGTATACAGTGCCCTCCAAAAGTATTGGAACAGTGAGGCCAATTCCTTTATTTTTGCTGTAGACTGAAAACATTTGGGCTTGACATCAAACGATGAATGTGAAACCAGAGATCAACGTTTCAGCTTTTATTTCCAGGTATTTACATCAGGATCTGATGCACAAATTAGAAAATATCACCTTTTTGTTCGAACCCACCCATTTGTCACGTGAGCAAAAGTATTGGAACATATGACTGACAGGTGTGTTTTGTTGCCCAGGTGTGTCCTATTACATACATTATTCAATCAATAAATACCACTGAATGTCTACACTCAGGTTCAGATTGGGTAAGATAGGTTTTGTCTATGCAGACTGTATTCAGAGGTGAAAACAACATGAAAACCGGAGCGCTGTCTTTGGGTGAAAAACAAGCAATTGTGAGTCTTAGAGAAGATGGAAAATCAATCAGAGCCATTGCAGAAACATTGGCCATAGCCAGTACAACCATTTGGAATGTCCTGAAGAAGAAGAAAACTTCTGGTGTACTAAGTAACAGACGTCGAACAGGTAGACCAAGGAAAACATCAGCAGTTGATGACAGAAACATTGTGAGAGCTGTAAAGAAAGACCCTAAAACAACTGTTAGTGAGATCAGCAACAACCTCCAGATGGCAGGAGTGAAGGTATCACTATCTACTGTTCGCAGAAGACTTCATGAACAAAAGTACAAGGGCTACACCAGAAGATGCAAACCATTCATTAGCAAGAAGAATAGGAAGGCCAGGCTGGAATTTGCCAAAAAGTACAGAGATGAACCTCAAAAATTCTGGGACAAAGTTTTATGGACTGATGAGACAAAGATTAACTTTTACCAAAGTGATGGAAAGGCTAAAGTTTGGAGAAAGAAAGGAACTGCTCATGATCCCAAACACACAAGCTCATCTGTGAAACACGGTGGAGGTAATGTCATGGCTTGGGCTTGCATGGCTTCTTCTAGGACGGGCTCATTAATCTTCATTGAGGATGTAACACATGATGGCAGCAGCAAAATGAACTTGGAAGTCTACAGAAACATTTTGTCTGCCAATTTAAGGAAAGATGCAACCAAACTGATTGGCAGAGCCTTCATCATGCAGCAAGATAACGACCCAAAACACACTGCCAAAACAACAAAGGAGTTCATCAGGGGCAAGAAATGGAAGGTATTAGACTGGCCAAGTCAATCTCCAGACTTAAACCCTATAGAGCATGCATTTTACCTGCTTAAGAGGAGACTGAAGGGAGGAACCCCACAAAACAAACAACAACTGAAAGAGGCTGCAGTGAAAGCCTGGGAAAGCATCAAAAAGGAAGAATGCAAAAGTTTGGTGACGTCAATGGGTCACAGACTTGCTGCAGTTATTGAAAGCAAAGGATTTGCAACTAAATATTAAGTCTTATTCACTTAAATATGTTTTAAGTATATCTGTTCCAATACTTTTGCTCACATGACAAATGGGTGGATTCAAACAAAATGTGATATTTTCTTAGTTGTGCATCAGATCCTGATGTAAATACCTGGAAATAAAAGCTGAAACGTTGATCTCTGGTCTCACGTTCATTATTTGATGTCAAGCCCAAATGTTTTCAGTCTACAGCAAAAATAAAGGAATTCGCCTCACTGTTCCAATACTTTTGGAGGGCACTGTATGTGTTTTGCTTGCATGTGTGTTTATGTGTGTGTTTATGTGTGTGTGTGCCCGTTACCAGGCACAGTGAGTGGAGGAAACACGGAGTGTGTGCTGCCTGTGTGGAGGGCTGGAACTCTCCTCAGCGCTACTTCCAGATCATTCTGAAACTACGAGCTCACTATGACATCCAAAGGTGAGAGACACCCACGGGGCTGGCCCTGGCATTCTTGCTCAGACCGGCCTATCACCATCGGCCGGACACCAACCACCAGTACACCATCCTTGTGGTCATTTTTTTGACACAGGAAAACAGAGAGGGAGAGGGGGGGTGGAACCTGTTAAGAGATGTGATTGGGCCAGCTCAGTGTCAGAATGGAAAATGAACCAATGGACCGTTGTCCATGCTTTATGGACTGGTCGTTGGCCAATTTTAAGTAAAGAATTTGCCCAGTATACCAGATTACCAGTCCAGACCTGCACACACACACAGACCCCTTCGCCCCAAACACGCACACACACACACACAGACAGACCAGTCTGTCAGCCACACACACACACACAGACCAGTCTGTCAGCCACACACACACAAACCAGTCTGTCGGCCACACACTGTTTGACTGACAACCCTCTCCGCTCTTCTCCACTTGTTCAGGTCCTTAGACTCTGCAGGCATCAAACCTTCCTGCAACCAGACATATGAGGTAATGGACCAAGGCTGAAAAAGCTAGAATTCTTGCTGTCTGTACATCTGACATTTTATTCATTTAACAAGTGCCAGATAAGCGCCAGATATAGTGCATACAGAAAGTACAGGAGAAGCGCATATAGTTCAAACTCTAAAGTCTGTGTGCTGTCAGCAGTGATTCTTTCAAATATGTTCCAATTTGTATCATTATAAGACCATATATTAGTAACCAAATTCCTCATTGTAATAATGTTCCCATGATTAGAAGAAACTAGAAAACAGAAATTCGAAACTAAGAGAGTGATAAGATGATATCTGTCCGATGGCTGGCCGGAAAGAGGCATGACATTGAAAAAGAGTTGACTTTGTTTATTAGAACAAGCAGCTTGGATCATGTGACATTTCCACGATAGAGTGGTCAGATGAGTGAGGCACATGGTTCACAACCGTCCTTATATACAACGGATAGACAAGATCAAATATAGTGTACACAGAACATTTCCTTACATGGCCAAGCATAGTCTGCAAATGGATACTCAGCGTATCAGAGATCAAAACTGCCATTAGCAGTTGTCAAAACAAGAGTTTGTGAAATCTCCCTGAAGGTCTATGACAGGGTTCTCCAATTCCGTTTCAAATGAATGGGTTGTTATCAAGCTCTGTGGAAGCCGGGTAATGACCATTCATTTGAATCAGGTGTGCTGGAGCAGAGAAACATCTAAAACATGCAGGACAGCGGCCCTCGAGGACCGAAATTAGAGAACCCTGGTCTATGATGTCGCACACATCACACAATCTGTTTTTGTTCTCTGTCTGTGTGTGTGTGTGTGTGTGTGTGTGTGGGGTCAGCATGATCAGATCTACAGTGTTCTGGCACCAGCCCTGGGTGATCATGTAGTGATCCAGTGCATGCAGGATGACAAGGTAAACATGAACCCTAACACAAACATGCATAAACACACACACACACAACTACAAACTTCTCTGCGTATTTCGTTAATCTCGAAAGCCGTCCCATGGGAATGTGCAGGTGTGGTCTGTCGCTAACCCTCCCGTCCTCACCACGCACCCTGGCAGGGAAAAGAACTGCTGATGCAGGTGAAGATCCTCCTGTCCAGGAACCTGACCCTGGGCTGTGACCCCCACCAGGACCAGGACCCCAAGCTTCATCCTCCCAGGCTCCTGATCACCTCTCCTGGGCACCCCTGTCCCAAAGATGCCCCTCTGTTCTACCTCCCCATCAACCACGACCACCCACACTCTCCCTGTGGCTGAGGACTTGGAGAGATACCTGTGTGATACCTATGTGCCGGCTCTGCTTATCAACTAGGACGATGATGATTGATGTTTAGATTTTGATAAGTCCACACTGGATCTTGTTCCAGCCTCTCTCTGGAAGCCTTGCCTAGGTCTCACGCTCGCGCACACACACACACGGGGCTAGAGAATACAGATGATCAACACATTGAACTACTGTTTGACATGTCTTGTGTTTGAGAATGTGAATCCATCTGTACTAACCCCTTCACCAGAACTCACATTAGGATGACATCTACTATAAGATATTAGAATGCTAGCATTAACTTTAAGCGGCTTACTATATGACTTTATTCTGTTCATGAACATAATCTTGATCTGTGTGCGACAGTAAACTGGGCTGGTGTCTGAGCCGTGTGTATCGTGTCTCTGTTCCTCTCTCACCTGCAGTAACCAAACTGCAGCGGTGTGGGAAACACACTTCCTCCCCGCTACAAATAACACCAAGCACCATCACAGGTGAACAGCTGACAGTTTATTGACATAGTACACTGTTTTACGTCAATCTGAAAATAACTCACTCCCACTCCAACACCCCCCCCCCCCCCCCCCCAACAAAAAAATCACGC